>NC_058133.1:200228625-200249267 GCF_016433145.1 Gracilinanus agilis
CTTCCTTCCTTCCTTCCTTCCTTCCTTCCTTCCTTCCTTCCTTCCTTTCTTCCTTCCTTTCTTTCTTTCTTTCTTTCTTTCTTTCTTTCTTTCTTTCTTTCTTTCTTTCTTTCTTTCTTTCTTTCTTTCTTTCTTTCTTTCACAAACAATATTCATTAGGGGTAGTTGTCTATGCTTTTCTTTTTCTGCTCCATCTCTCCCTGGTTTAGGTATCAGGATCCTTATATCTCTCATAGAAGGGCTTGTACAGGATCTCTATTCTTGCAAAGAATTTATCTGATAATAGAATTAATAGTAATTTGGATGTTTGATATAATTTACTCACAAATCCATCTGGTCATGGAGTGTTTGTTGCCTTTTGGGATGGAAGCAATATGATAATAGGATTGTTCAGCTTCTTTTTATAATGCTGTTATTTGAACTTTTTTTCATTCTTTTAATCTGGGCATTTTACTATTTTTGTAAATACTCATTTATATCATGTAAGCTATGGGGCTTTGTTTTTGTTATGTACTTGGGCAACCAATCAACAAATTTTTATTTAGAACTAAGTGATAAAGATCCAATGAAAAAGTAAAAATAGTCTGTGACTTAAAAGGGACAAATATAAAGAAATAATATATGTAAATCATAAAATACAAAATCAGTATGATAACTAACAATTTCTTTTATTTCCCCTACATCTGTTAACTTGTAAAATTTTTATTTTTTATAATGGCAATTTGGCTTTTATCTCCTTTTTTTTATAGATCAGTTAATAGCTTATTTAGTTTTATTAATTTCTCTTACTACCATCCTCAACCACCTCTTAGTTTTATTTGCTAATTTAATGGTTCTTTCATTTTCAATTTTATCTTTCCTTTGATTTTCTGAATTTTCTTTTTGCATTTATGGTTTGACTTGTTGCTTTTCTAGATATTTTAGTTGCATGTCCAGTTCCTTGGTCTGTTCTTTCTCTTTTGTTTTTAGTTTTTTTCCCCTCTCTTTTGTTGATGAAATTTTTAGAATTATAAATTTTGACTTAAGAACAACTTTGGCTGGATATAAGAAGTTTTGCCATTTTTGTAATGTTCTTTTGTGATACTGGCTGTTATTTCCATAGTTTCTTCTTTGACTTTGACCCAGAAATTCTTTAGGATTAAATTATCTAGTTTCAATTTAAGTTTGAATTTTTTATCCAAATATTTTTATTTATTATAATCTTTGTTGCATTGTGATAAGTACTGATGTGGTTAATGTTTCTGTTTTTTGCATGTGTTTTGAGATTTTTATGCCTTGGCATATAATCCATTTTTGTAAAAGTGCTATGTGTAGCTGAAAAATATTCATATGCCCTTTTATTCTCATTGTATAATTGCCAAAGATCTATTGTATCTAACTTTTCTAAAATTTTAATCAGGTATTTAATGCCTTTTTTGATTATCTTGTTGTTAGTTTTTTCTTAATTAAAAGTTTCAATCATCAAACATCTACCTTGTCTTCCTTTAACCTTTTTTCCCATTCCACAACATAGAAAGGAAAAAAAAAAAAAGAGCTCCTCTTATAAACATGCATAGTCGAGTAAACGAATTCCTAACACTGACCATGTCCAAAAAAGCATATCTCTTCATTCTGAGTTGATCATCTCTTTATCAGGAAGTGAATAGCATGTTTCATCATGAATCTTGTACAGTCATAATTGGTCATTGAACTGATCTGAGTTCCTAAATCTTTCAAAGTTATCTGTCTTATTATTATTATTGTATCAGTTGTGCTATTGGTTCTGCTTACTTTACTCTGCATCAGTTCATACAAGTCTTCCAAGGTCCTTTTTAAAATAATTTTTTTACAAGGGAGGGAAATGGGAAGGGAAGGGAATAAGCATTTATATAGCATTTACTATGTGTCAGGCACTATGCTAAATGCTTTTCAAAACATTGTTGGAGGCAACTGGATGGCTCAGTGGATTGAGAGCTAGGCCTAGAGACAGGAGATCCTAGTTTCAAAACTGGTCTCACACTTCCTAGCTGTATGACCCTGGGCAAGTCTCTTAATCCCCATTGCCTAGTCCTTACCTCTCTTCTGCCTTGGAACCAATACATAGTATTGATCTAAGATAGAAGGTAAGGATTTAAAATTTTTTTTTAATTTCAAAAATTTAAAAAAAAATATTGTCTCATTTGATACTTATGACAACCTTGAGATATAGGTGCTGTTATTAACCCTATTTTACAACTGAGGAAACTGAAGCAAACAGAGGAAAATGACTTGCCCAAGATCATATAGCTGGTATCTGAGATCAAACAGAATAGTATTTTACAAAGCAATATTATTTCACCATACATATATACATACACATATAGACAGACAGACAGACACACACACACACACACACATACACATACACACACACACACTCCATAAGTTCTTCAGCAATAATTCCCCAATGGATGGGCACCAGCTTCATTTCCAATTCTCTGCTACTGCATAAAGAATTGCTATAAATATTTTATATGGTCTTAGAGTTCATTTAGCTTAGAACTAATCCCTTCCTTATTCTTCCCACTACCTTCTCTCCTTTCCTCCTTTTTCCCTGTCAATCGAATTTTTATACCTAACTGTGTTTGTATAATTTTCATCTCTTTTGACCAGTTCATATGTGAGTGAGATTTGTGTCACCTGTTCCCCCCACCCTTTCCTCCTTGTTGTATAAACTTCTAATTCTATACCCTGATTATATGTTAAATATGTGTGTGTATGTGTAATATGTGCTAAAGATCCTTGCTATGCTAGTGTTGATGAACTTTCTTTTGTTAAATGTTTTATGATTTATGAATGTCTCCTCTAGTTCTAATCCCACAAGATTTTCGTGTCAGGACTTACCTAGAACAATGTGATGGAAAACAAGGATTCTGAGAGACATTGGAAGGAAATGAATTGAATTGAACTTACCTGATATACTATGATTCTTATTATGCTCTAAAGAGTCTATATTAGGCCTTTTTTGATTCCATGAAATCTGTCCCATTATGGGAAAAATAAATTCCCTGCTAGAGGGTTAAAATCTGACTTATTTCTTTACCTTCTTGGCCTAAGTAGAGCAGCAGGAAGTGAGGTTTGCTGAATTTTTTGGTAGGTTTAGAATCAGGAGATGTCTTATTCCTTTTCTACTATAGATTCTCTTTGAATAAGTTTTTGGGTCTCAATTTATATGGATACATAAATACAAGATAATTTGAAGTGGAAGAGAACACTAACATCTCAGCGTATCAGGAAAGACTTCTTGGAGGGAATAACTCTTAAGCTGAGGCTCAAAGGAATCTAAGGATTATTGTGTAAATGGAATTAACTCTAGCCCATTCATAGTCAAAAATCTACTAACCCTAGGCATAGAAATGATGTAATCCTCACCTTCCTTAGTGGGGAGGGGAGACGAGTTACCCACATGTGACAATAAGTATCAAATCAAGAACAAGGGACTGCCTTTTGGGCAGTCCAAATCAGTGCAGAGGCTGCCATTTGTCCATTTGAATTAGAGGTGGACCCCCAGGAAGTGATGAAAGATGCTATCTATGTACGTGGGTTACAACCTGGTAAAGTTAGTTCAGGAGTTCAGGAGTTCCAGAGTTCCAGAGTTCCAGAGTTCTGGCTTTGGACTTGGTGCTTGGCTGAGACCTCAGAATGCTTCTACTCTGAATTGTCATGTGGGTAAGTTAGGCTGACTTCCTTGGCCTACCTTGGTGTTTCCAAACTCTGCCTTAAGTAGGCTTATAGCCTCTGATTTCTAAAGTTTTGTGGTTTGTAACCTAGTTTAATTAGTCGTTTAACCCTCTCTCTGTCCAGGCCTCTGTAGGCCTGAACTAGCCTCTCCCTCTCTTTATTTCCTTACCTTTTACCTTCCTAATTGTAAATAAGCTACCTTAACCCATGCTGACTTGGGTCTAATTTAATTACGGAATCAATCTGAATTGTTGATTCCTGGCAGCCACACTTAAAATATATATACCTAAAAAAAAATATCTAAAATATCCCTCTTACATTATAAAAGGCAAAAGTAAAAAGAGAGTACATTCTAGGTTTGTGAAACGGTGTATGCAAAGATATTGAGGTGGGAAATAGAATGCTGAGAGTTTGAGGAATAGCAAATAGTCCAATTTGACTGGAATGAAAAGTGAGTAAAGGGGAATAATGTGAATGAAGTCTAGAAAAATAGGTTGGAACTGGATTTTGAAGGCTTTTAAATGCCAAGCTGAGGAATTCCTATTTTTTCATTAATCATTAAGGATTCACTGAAGATTTTGAAAATGAGTTTGGCAGGTGTGTGAAGGATAGGTAGGAAGCAGAGAGATCAATAAGAATTGCAACTGTCTAACTAAGATGTCAGGAGAGCCTAGCTAAGGATGCCAATAATGTGAGTGTAAAAACGTGAGGGCTATTATAAGGGTAGAATGGAAAACACTTAGCAAAAGATTGGATGGGAGCGATGAGGGAGAGAGAAGAGTGAATGAGTTGTTCTCCATTCATTCAAATGGGATTTAAGTGAAGTGACTTGCTCAAGGTCACACAGCTAGGAAGTGTCTGAAGCCCAAATTTGAACCCCAAACTCTTGTCTCCATATGTAGCTCTCTATCCACTGAACCACTGAGCTGCCCTACTAACCTTTTAACCAATGGCTCAGCCCTTCTTATTGGGGTCTCCCAGCAAGAAAACATATCAAAACTGAAGAAACAAAAGAACAACCGGTAAGAATAAAGAGGTATTTCTACAAGTAAGACTCTAAACTAGTACCAGCCTATTAGGAAATGGTATGCTTTTAGGACTGAAAAATTTAATGCAGCCAAGAGGAGCTGTTATCAATTAAGATTCTGGAAACCTCAGCAATACTTGAGGAGCCTGTAAAAGGATAAGAACATAACAAATCATTGTAAGAACAAGGCCATGGTTATACATCAAGGCCATGGTTATACATCAAGGCCAATGGAGGGGAACAAGAATCCAGAGGGATCTGACATCTGTTTAATGGGGGTAAAAAAACTGTCATAATAATTTCCACATACATTGGGCAAGACAATGTGCTGAGAAAGCCAACAGGATAAAGGCAGGCATCAGCTAAGTGTTGCAGTATAAGTGGTCCTTCCTAGCTATGCAAAAACAAAGCCAACCACACATTAACCAGCTCACCTTTGCTTTAATGTTAAATCTTTTAGGGAAGTGTATTTTTGGTGAAAAAATTTGTTGTGTTTCTCTCACTATTTCCTTCCCTATAGCCAGTGATTCCTCAAGAGGTCCTAAAAAAGGAAATACAAAAGGACTTTCTGAGACTAAGATAAAATAGCAAAATCCTGCTTTTCACTGTTGTTCACACACACAAAAATAAAATAAAATGCCATTCATACCATCATCTCCATGTTACAGTCTCCATGTTAGGTCATGAGTAATGGTAAATGAAGAGTTGGAATTATTAAGTGGAGACTTTAGAAAATAAAGGCAAAGACTGGGAATGTTGTGTATGAGTAAATCAAAGGGACAGTCAGGTTGCACAAAGCACAGGGAAACATGAAGTCAAGACACAGTAG
Organism: Gracilinanus agilis; assembly: GCF_016433145.1. NCBI lineage: Eukaryota > Metazoa > Chordata > Mammalia > Didelphimorphia > Didelphidae > Gracilinanus > Gracilinanus agilis. Next base: position 200,234,181 of record NC_058133.1, read on the forward strand.
GGTATCAAAGACAGACAAACAGAAAAACAAAAGCAGACACAATATGCAAAAGCAAGAGAACCTTGAAATAGCAGAAAAACCTGCAGGATACAAGGCTTTTCTTATTGCTGCTCCTCTAACAATAAATAATGGCTGATTTCCCAGAATGAGGCAAAGTAGGGGGCAGAGCCAGGATGTCAGCTGTGTAAATGGAATTAGCTCAAGCCCATTCATAGTTAAAACTCTAGCCACCAGAGATAATGTCATCCCCACCTCCCTTAGTGGGGAGGTGTAAAAGTGAAATTTGGGAGATGTCATCTTTAAGTATATATATGTATTTTCTATGGACACGGGGAAATTATCAAACTACATTTCCCGTGGTCCAACGGGTTTCCGGTTCCGGTTCTTTGGGCGTGGGGAGGACTACGTCTCCACGCAGAGAAGAGTTTAAATCTCCTGGGTTAGGAGGGAGTGGCCTCTTGGCCAGCAGACTCGGGAGGAGACAGGAGACAATTATGGCTAGGCGGAAAGTTTTGAATGCTTACAAGCGCGTGGTCTAATAACTTTATCTATCAGCATGGCTTTAATTAAAATACTAATTTATATTATTATAGCAGCCTTTATTATTTTTTATCCTTATAGAGGGGAGATGAGTTACCCACATGTGACAATAAGTAACAAATCAAGAACAAGGGACTGCCCTTTGGGCAGTCCAAAATAGTGTTGAGGATGCCATTTGTCCACTTGAATTAGAGATGGACCTCCAGGAAGTGACGAAAGCTGCTGTCTTTCAAATATGATGGTAACTTCCTGTTGAGCAGTTCAGGCTTTGAACTTGGTTGCTGAAGGATCTCTGCTGAGACCTCAGGCAGCTTCCCCTCAGAATTGTCATGTGGGTAAGTTAGGCTGGCTCCCTTTCGCCTACCTTGGCGTTTCCAGAACCTCTACCTCAAGGAGGCTTCTTTGTCTCTCTAATTGCTAAGGCCTTGTGACTAGTAGCCTAGTTTAATTAGCCTTTTAACCCTCTCTTGGTCTGGACCTCTGCCAGTCCAGGCCAGTCTCTCCCTCTCTCTATTTCCCTACCTCCAACCTTTCTAATTGTAAATAAACTACCATAAAACCCATCCTGACTTGGGTCTATTTTAATAATGGAATCAATCTGAATTTGATTGATTCCTGGTGACCACACCTTAAATATAATATCTAATTTTCCCTCTTACACAGCTTAGTAGCAGCAACAGTCAAAATCACTCTGACTATCCTTTGTGACCCTGGGCAAGTCACTTAACCCCCATTGCCTAGCCCTTATCACTTTTCTGCCTTGGAATCAATACACAGTATTGATTCTAAGATAGAAGATAAAGATTTTTTTTAAAAGGATAAAAAAAAGACAGGAGTCAAAGCAGGATGAGTAAGGGGGGGCCTCCCACTGAATACAACTTGAAAGGTAGGCAGAGAGAGTTGAAAAGGATTAAGGGGAATCTAGTAGCAAAAGCTCAAAAAGAGGAGTGCTGGCTAACCCATCCCCCAACCACCAGAGTCAGAACCTGGGCATGGGCCAACTTCAGGAAACAGGGATGGGAGCTGCACCAGCAAGGGAGCACCTCAGACTTATCCCTTGAGGTCTCAGGTCCTGGGACCAACACAACCTCCAGAGAGGTTGGATAGTACATCTGGATGGACCCTTTCAAGCCTCCATGGCCAGCTGCATTGAAGACTAAGTCCCAGGCCAAAAGTCAGAACAGGAGAAAGAATTGGCAATGAGCATCCAGAGTTCCCAGTTCAAAGGCAAAAAAAGGGTGGGAAGATGAGCAAACAGCAAAAGAAACATTTGACTCTCAAAAATTTCTATGGGAAAAAGGATAAAAGAACAGAACCAACAGGAGATGATGAGATCCAAGTAACCACATGCAAAACTTAAAAAACAAAACAAAACATAAAACTGGAAATTGACCTCAAGCTCTAGAAGAACACAAAAAGGAATTCAAAATTCAAATAAGGGGGCAGCTGGGTAGCTCAGTGGAGTAAGAGTCAGGCCTAGAGACAGGAGGTCCTAGGTTCAAACCCGGCCTCAGCCACTTCCCAGCTGTGTGACCCTGGGCAAGTCACTTGACCCCCATTGCCCACCCTTACCAATCTTCCAACTATGAGACAATACACTGAAGTACAAGGGTTTTAAAAAAAAATTCAAATAAGACAGTTTGAAGAAAATTAGGAAGAAAAATGGGGGAAAAAATAAAAGTAATGCAAAAAGAAAATAACAGCCTAAAAAGCAAAATTGATCTCCTGGGGAAAGAGGCAAAAAATCCAATAAAGAGAAAAGTACAGGAAAAATATAATGGACCAAATGGAAAAGGACCAAAAGGTCATGGAAGAAATTCAATCTTTAAAAATTAGAAGTGGGCAAATATTTTGATCCAGCCATACCACTGCTGGGTTTATACCCCAAAGAGATAATAAGGAAAAAGACTTGTATGAAAATATTTATAGCTGTGCTTTTGTGGTGACAAAAAATTGGAAAATGAGGGAATGCCCTTCAATTGGGGAATGGCTGAACAAATTGTGGTATCTGCTGATGATGGAATACTATTGTGCTCAAAGGAATAATGGACTGGAGGAATTCCTTGTGAACTGGAATGACCTCCAGGAATTGATGCAGAGTGAAAGGAGCAGAACCAGGAGAACATTATACACAGAGACTGATACACTATGGCACAATTGAATGTAATGGACTTCTCTACTAGCAGCAATACAATAATCCAGGACAATTCTGAGGGATTTATGAGAAAGAACACTTCATATTCAGAGAAAGAACTGTGGAAGTAGAAACACAGAAGAAAAACAATTGCTTGATCACATGGGTTGATGGAGATTTGATTGGGGATGTAGACTCTAAGTGATCACTCAAATACAAATATGAATAATATGGAAATAGGTCTTGATCAATGACACATGTAAAACCTGGTGGAATTGCTCATTGGCTATGGAGGGAGGTGGGAGGAGGGAAGGGAAAGAACATGAATCATGTAACTATGGGGAAATATTATTAATTATTTAAATAAAAAAGAAATGGGCAAATACAAGCTAATTATCTCACAAGATATCAAGAAATAATAAAACAAAATCAAAAGAAGAAAAAAATTAGAAGAAAATATTAAGTATCTCACTGAAAAAAAAACAACTGACCTGGAAAATAGATTCAGTAAAGACAATTTGAGAATTATTGGACTACATAAAAGTCATGACCAAAAAAAAAAAAAGCCTAGACATCATATTATAAGAAATTATCCAAAAACTGCCTTGATATTCTTGAATAAGAGGACAAAATAGACATTAAAAGAGTCCATAGATTACCTCCTATAATAAATCCCCAAATGATAACTCCCAGGAATGTTATAGCCAAGTTCAGGAGCCCTCAGGTCAAGGAGAAAATGCTACAAATGGCCAGAAAGAAACAATTCAGATATCTTGGAGCCTCAATCAGAATTACACAGGATCTGGCAACTTCTACCCCGAAGGACTGCAAAGCTTGGAATATGACATTCTGGAAGGCAAGAGAACTGGGTTTTCAACCAAGAATCACCTACCCATCAAAACTGAGTATATTCTTTCAAGGGAAGGTATGGTTATTTAATAAAATAGATTTCCAAGCATTCCTGAAGAAAAGACCAGACTTAAACCAGAACAAGGCAAAGCCTTAAGATTTAAAGGCTACTAGAGTGAAGCTACCCTTTTAATGCCATGACGGGTACTGACAAGTATTTTCTAGCCCCAGTCAATGGCTCTTAATTCAGGTTATTCAATATAAGAGTTTTTACTACATCTAAATCTAGAGATTTGGACAGATTGGATCTGTGATTTCCTTAATTGAGGAAGTTAACTCCTAATTGAGGAAACTCTACCAAATGAGATCAGCAACTAATCTGCAATGTATAGTCTGAGATAGTTGTCTACTTTATTATCTACCACTTAGATGTGAAGTAAATTGTCCCTCTGAAAGTTGGTAGCAGCAAAAAGACAAACAATGCTCTAGAGTTACCATGGACAGATGTAATTTTTTTAAAAAGGGACAGCCATGTAGCTCAGTGGATTGAGAGCCAGGTCCAAAGATGGGAGATCTTGGGTTCAAATTTGGCCTCAGACAATTCCTAGCTGTGTGACCCTAGGCAGGTCACTTAACTCTCATTGCCTAGCCCTTAGTGCCCTTCTGCCTTGGAACCAATATACAGTATTAAGTCTAAGATGGAAGAAAAAGTTTTAAAAAAAATTTTAAAGGGAAAAAAATCTCTATCCTTGGGATTGAGATCAAATCTTGGTTCAACTTTGATACTTAAATCAATACAGACACTGTGCTAGGTATATAAATACAGTTAATTACACTCTAATGAGGAAGACAACTGCACACTGAACAAGTCATTTAGTTTTTCTAATGCTCATTTTACCGAAATGTAAAATGGGTATAATATTTGCACTTTCTACCTCACAAGGTAGTTGTGAGGAGAGTGCTTTGTAAACATTTTACAGCTATATACTTAGGAAATTACTATTATAGATATTTGAGCTACTTAACAATTCCCGAGCTAAGAAGTTAGAGAGAACATTTTCAGAGGGATACTCGCAATCCTGAGCCTTATTCCCATCTTGAAGTTAAACAAGATTTAAGTCAATTCCTTCATTTATTTATTTTTAAATGGACAAATAATGTCAAAGCCTATCTTCCATGCAGAGCAATGTTAGGTACTAAGAAATATACAAAGTTTAGGTAAAATACAATCTGTAGGACTTAAATTAATATCCAGAAACTCCAAGTATTAATTTTATAAAGTTTATTAATAATCACTTGAAATAAGAGGAATAATAGGAAATAGAAGTATAAAAAACCCAATTACCTAACAAAATGAAGACCACATAACTAAGTTCTCCTTGCCTGTTTAAAAGGCTTGCTTCACCAAAGCCGCAACAAAAAGAGAAGAAAGCGAGAGGTGGGGCTACACCAAATTTATATCCTCCCTATGTCAGCATGTAATATGAGGATAGTGGGGTGCTGGGAAATGTAGTTTTTAGGGCAACAGATTCTAATTACACAATCCCCCCTGCAATCCTTTGGGAGACAAGTCTCCCCAATGGATCATTTAAACATAACTATCTTATACCTCTAAAGATCTTCTATCTAAAGGTGCATACAATATTTTACTTTCTAAGAGGAAACTATAATAGCTATAGATAAGAGGGAAATAGAAGAGAGAGAAAGTAAAACCAGTGTTTGCTAGGCACATTGACAAAAAGCCAATTAGGGGGCAATCCTTTTGGCATGAGTTTACATTCAAAATAAATGCAGTCAACCCCTCACAGTTCAATTTCATTACATCTCAAAGTTCATTCTGGATCTTTTGGTGCAAGGTGTGGTTTCTGCAGGCATCTTCATGGAGCCTTCTCCAAACAGTTCACTTTCTAGATTTGGGGAGGTAGCAAGTTTCTTATTCTAAAATAACCCTCAAGCAAGAAAATTTTTATAAATCTGGAATTATATGACAATTATACAAACCCCCTGAGGAGGGTGTTGACATACACACAGATACATGGCTGAGTTAAAAGGTATGTGAATCAATTGTTAAAAAGAAATAAAAACATAAAAAAAAATCCAAATAGGAGAAAAGAAAAAATCAAAATCAAATAGTATATAAAAATTTCGAGTAGGCAAGAATAAGCTTATAATAGATCCTAGAATCAGGGCCCAATAAAGTGATTTATGTCACAAAAGCCTGTAGGACCACTGCAGCAATATGCACTTACCCAATCAGTAGCCAGAACTACAGAAAATTGCCACACTTATAAAAGACAGAAAAGGGACTAGATCTTTGTAGCAAACGGGAAATAGAATTCCCTGGTCTGATTTTACCTTTGCTCTCAGGGATAGGGGAGCCAATATTCTAGCAAAACTGAGGTACTTTTTGGAATATGGCATGGGGAAGACCTGCATCTGATGTATGTCAAACAACCACAACCTTGAACCCCAAAACAAGTCCTCTGTCTTGGCACAGATTCTCATCAATCCCATCAAGATTAGTTGGTCTCCTTGACCTTGTACTTCTTGGCACTGTATAATGGCTCTCTTGTGATCCCTTCTCCTGGAATCAGACACTTAATCAAAATCCCATAATATTCAAACTATCCATGACAGTCTAAAGCTTTTGGAAATGCAGTAATATTAGGGCTAATGAATATTGTAAACTTATATTAGTGCAAATTTTAAAAAAAAACATTAATATGTATAAAAATTTTTAAGAAAAATATATTATAAAAATATAAAGAAAATATATGAAGAAAAATATATTATAAAAAGAAAAAAGAAAATTCAAGTATTCTACTGCACAAGAGGAAACAATGATAAAATTTTAAAATCAAAAACATATAGTTCACAATTAGTGACATGTGTTTGCCCAACAGAGGCAGAATACAAAGGTTTCTCACCCAAAATGAGATCCATTTCCTTTTTAACTTAGCCATAATCCACAGTGTGAGTGCAAATGATTTTCACTAAGAAAACAGATTTATAAAAAACATTAGTATACCAGCTAATGCATATTCAAGAAATACCAAAATCCCCAAAATCAGAAGAGCCCATTTAATGACAATAGCAAACAAACCCACTATCATTAGAATTCACATGAGTCTCTATAGCCCCTGAAGCTCATGGATACTTTTCACAAGTTCTCCAGATATAGCAATTCTTTCAACCTTGGCTGAGATATGTTAACAGTCTATTATTGCCATAATTCCAAAATGTGGCAAGAGAGCCCAGAAAAATCTCTGTACTGCTGATGAAAATCTTTTGGGTCTAAAATGTCACCAAGAATCTAGACCATTCTGGTGGAAAAGTAAATTAAGCTGAAAAGTTACAAATATAAAAAAAACATTCAGAAGCTACTAGACTTCATAGGAAATGCTCCTTCTCAAGGACCATTCAGGTGTACCACACCCCTTAGGAAAAATTTTCCCACCTCCCATATGAGATTATAACCCATCACAGGGTAACCAAAAATTTTGGGAATCCTCCCTTCTCTGGCATGAGACTGTAACAGCGGTAAAAGGCATGTCTTTATATGTCCCACCCTTTGCAATATGGAGGTGAGAACTACAATAGTGAAAATTACTTCAGATTCATCTATTACATTTTTATAAATGCAGAGGTAGGGAATATAATAGTGCTATAACACTTCACTTCAGCTACTAAATGGATCCTTTACCTCTTGTTACAAACAACTCAAAGGTAGACAAATGATCAGTCAGAGGTAGTGATGCTCCTAAATATCTAAAAATCATTTCTGAAGGCCCCTTAAAATCAATTTAAATTTTTAGGTCATTAAATTTTCCAAAAGTTGCATGCAGGTTGTAACCAGTTTAATGGAGTCCATCCATCATCAGCTATGTGACAATGTGACAATTAACAAAAGGCAAAAAGGCACAAAAGGCCATTTAGGCAATATGTGACTTTGATGGATCTGGAGACAAACCCAGTATCCATAAGGACCTATGGTTTTGCCATGGAAAAGGGTTTGCACAAGCTGTTTATGAACTTTTACAATGGTATTTTCTCCAGTTCAGTCATACGGGGAGGTACAAATAAAGATAGTAGGATGGTGCAAATAAAAAAGTGTAACAGAACATATAGCTTATAGCCAAAACATAGTAACTTAAAGTGATATAGTATAACAGAACATATTAGATCAATATGTAAACTTAACAAACAAAATTAAATCTTAAAACAAACAATCAGCAAATACAATATATGTGACAGGATATAGGCACTGAATTCAAGAGCCTTTTCTTTTAAAATTCCAGTGGCTGTGTTACAGAGACTTATTTTCTATTTGGAGGGGAACAAAAGTGAAAGAGTTAACAATGGAGTCTAAAAAGGCTTAAAAATTCACCTCCAGACTCTTTAAGGTTCCTTCCCCTCCCCAGTATCATCATCCAACTAGATTCCTTTGGTCACACCTCTGGGGTTCCCCATACCCACAATGAGCATAGTGGAGGAAACCCATATTGGATGTGTTGCAGAGACTGGGCAGGCCCAAATGGCATGGGGGTATAGGGAGATTAATCTCCCCCCTGAATCTCAGGATTACTCAAACTAATCGCAAGGACCAGTATACCAAGGAACAGTAGTAAGAGAAGATACCCCAAAACTTTGAGCTGTGTGATCACGCTCTGTAATGCTCTCCCGGAATGGGAGCTGTTTGAGATAGGCAGGAAACTGGACCATCATTGCAATTCTACTTATTAAATTGGTTGGAAATCTACTTCCTATTTGGAAGAGTAACCTTCCTTTCCCTCCCCCCCAGGGGTAAAAAATGCCAGGGAGTGGCCAGGGAATTAAGAGGGTAGAAACATCTCCTAAGGTAAAAGCCCATTAGAAGGCTGATTGTTGCCTAAAAGAAACACCTGGGCTTTACATTCAGGTATTAGCAATTAGGAAAGAGGGGTTAATACTTTACCAGCAACAGCAGGAGGAGGAGGAGCATTGGTGGGACCACCCAGGCAGTAAACAAGGGAGGTAGGAGCAGCAGCAGCAGGAGACATCAGCAACAGCATGGGGAAGCAAGGCAGACAGGAAGAGACGTCATTACTTCTCATAGGGGAAAGGCTAAAAAAGCCATGGCAGGAGAAACATGGTTTCTTTTCAAACTAATTTATTCAGAGAGAATTAAGGGTTCTAAACCCCACTTCTGGTTGCCATAAATGTAGGACTTAAATTAATATCCAACAACTCCAAGTATTAATTTTATAAAGTTTATTAATAATCACTTGAAGTAGGAGGAATAAAAGGAAATAGAAATATAAAAAACCCAATTACCTAACAAAATTAAGACCACATGACTAAGTTCTCCTTGCCTGTTTAGAAGGCCTGCTCCACCAAAGCCAGGACAGAAAGAGAAGAGAGCAAGAGGTAGGGCTACACCAAATTTATATCCTCCCTACATCATTGCTTAATGTGAGGAGAGTGGGGTGCTGGGAATTATAGTTTTTAAAGCAATAGATTCTAATTACGCAAGTCTCTGCCCTCATAGAATGTACATTCTAGTAAACAGATAACTCTAGTACAAAAGATTAGCCCTTTAGGGTGAGCTAAAACATAGGATATGATAATCTGTAGGATTTTAACTGGGTCAACACAATGCTCTCAATCATGATTTCAGAGGATTGACCTAGTAGAGAGATGATGTAGGTATGGGATAAGACATGCCTTGTAAAATATGACCAACGCATTGATTTCTGTTTCTTAACCGCACATATCTTTGTTAATTAATATACAAGTTTTTATTAAATGCCTACTATGTTCCAGGCACTAGGCTAATCAGTGGGGGATACAAAGATGAAAGTAAAATATCTTTGCCCTCAAGGAGCTTATATTTTATAGAGGGATAGTCTCTCTTTCTGTCTGTCTTTTTATATGTAAATAATATGTATATATGAATAAGTAAATATATGTATGTATATAAACATATAAACATATATACACATACAAAATAGATACAAAGTGATTTAGGGAGAAGAGCACTAACATTTAAGGAAAGTAGGAAAGACTTCATGTAGAAGGCAGTAATAAAGCTTAACCATGAAAGATATTAAGGATTTTAAGAGATGGAATTAAGGAGTAACTACATTCCAAGTATGGGGGATAGCAAGGACAAAGGCAAAAAGATAAGTGATAAAATTCTTTGTATGAGGAGGAATAGTAAGAATGAGAGTTCTATTAGAGTAAAGGTAAGATAAAGAGTCATTGGGGAGGAGGTATGGAAAAATAGGTAGAGAGGGTTCTATTAGAGTAAAGGTAAGATAAAGAGTCATTGGGGAGGAGGTATGGAAAAATAGGTAGAGAGGATTAGAAAAATAAGTTTATAACTGCACTATTGGTGGAGTTGTAACCTGGTCCAACCATTTTGGAAAACAATTTGGAACTATTTCCAAAGCAATACCTTTATGAAGTCTACATCCAAAAGTATCAAGGAAAAAGAAAAAGGACTCATATGTACAAAAATATTTATAGCACCTTGTTTTATGGTAGCAAAGAATTAGAAACTGAGGGGATGCTTATTAATTGGGAAGTGGATGAGCAAGTGGTGGTATATGATTATAATGGAATACCTTGGTTTTGTAAGAAATGATAAAGTGGATGGTTTCAGAAAAACCTGGGAAGACTTATATGAGCTGATGCAAAGTAAAGTGAGCAGAACCAAAATTGTAACGATAATCAACTGTGAAAGACTTAGCTACTGTAATCAATACAATGATCCAAAACAATTCTAATGCACTCATAATGAAAAATGCAATCTACCTCCAGAGAGTGAACTGATGAACGGCAGATTAAAGCATATTTTCTTTCACTTTCTTTATACTTTATTCTTTATTTTTTGTTTCATTATTTTTATTTTTACTTTATTCTCCTGGCTTTTTTTTCTTTTGCAACATGGCTAATGGGGTTGCCATGGAGATTGGGGGATCAAGCCAAAGAGAAAAAATTTCTACAACATTAATAATTTCTACAAAAGCCATTTCCCAGACTGCTTGTGAACCTGGAGAGAGACTTGATGAACAAACAAGTCAGTAGCAGTAAAAGGTTGAGGTCGGTGTGTTCAGATGATTATACATCTTGCCCAAAGAATTCAGCAAACTCCTATATAACCTCCATCTCCTGGCTAAAATAGTATAAAATTTATTATTATTATTATTTTAGGTCAGATCAATGATTTCATTAGTATGGAGAATTCTTGATGTGAAAAGTGCTTCTGTCAATGTACAGCACCTGCTCTGCCATTTATAATCTTATAGAATTGCCACGGGCACTGAGAGGTTAATTGACTTGCCCAGAGTAACACTGTAAGTAAAATAGATGCAGAACTTAAACCCTGGTCTTCCTGATTCAAAGGTTAGTTCTCTATCCACTACTAGACCATTATACCTCTCATAATGGTGATGAAGAAGAGGAGGAAAAATAACTTTCATTTAAAAAAGCACTTTAAGGTTTACATTTAAGTACTCTGCATATATTATCCAAACACAATAGAATAACTTTAAATTCTAGATATCTAAGGAAAATTTTGAATGGATTTATTCCACTCTCTGTTACTTCTAGATAAGGCAAGGGAATAGCTTTTCTGATTGGGTTTGGGAGAGGGGTATAGATTTTGAAAGAATTGGGAAGTAGTTACACCAAAACTCTTCAATAAGATCTCTTAGAAAACATTTGGGAAAGAAAGAATGCTAAATATCAACCAACAAGATTTTATTAGGTGATAGTTTTCAAATGGTGCTATTCTAGATCTTCTGGTTACTCTGATATATAGGAAGCAGAAATCCAACTTTGGAGGGCAGAGGCATAAAGAAAATTTCAATTTTACCACGAAAGGCCCAGATAAATTAACATGAGTGGCAGATATACTTTAAACAAACATCAAATCAACTTCTCTTATCACTTCCACCCAGGAAATAAGCAAGATATCTAGGAAAAGAAATTCAATTTTAAAAAGAAGAATAAAAGAAGAATGTTGATTTACTTTTCTAGAATCTAGATTAGGGGAGACAGGGTATAAAAGTAATAAAATATTGTGGCATTCCCCTGGAGGAGATATTATTAAAACTATCTTTGAAAAAAAAACTAACCAAAACAATGAAACCTTTTTTTTCCAGATGGAAACAGATCACTTAGCAAGTGTCAAAGCACAAATCCTACAGGACCTTGTTGAGTGTTAAAAAGCATTTCAAAAATTCCTTAGAGCACATAAAAAAAAAAAAAATTCTAGACAGCCAAGGAAACTAATTTGAAGATCCAAAAAGAGAGATGGAGTTTGCCAAGAGCATTAATAAGGAACATTCATTCTGTTGAGATTTCCAACATAGAAGTAAGAATTCTAAATTCTTAGAATTTGGGACTTTTACCAGCAGCCCAGTTAATTTCCCTTTACAATTAAACAAACTTAGTTCCTCCCAGTTGGAGAAGTGTATGAAGAATGTATGGTTTGGGCTAAAGATTGTTTCGAGGCTATTTAAAAGACTCACAAGCCCACAATTGATTTTACAGAATTGTGTTGCAAAAAATTCTGTTTTGCAGTGATTTGATTACATAGTGCCTTACACTGACATGATTGATTTCTAAAGTTTCATTTACATACTTTTTAGAAGTTTATTCCCAATCTTCCATAAATGAGATGACATTTAGATTATACCCACAAATGCACATGAATTTTCAAAACTGTTTTATTTGATCTCAGAAAGTTTTACATGGGAGGATTTTAACATCCTACACACATTTTCTTTATTCAGAACATTTCCATTGGCCAGACTAAGAAACATTTTTTATATGGAACGATCATTTATTTTTTTTAATTTTTTTAATTTTTAAACCCTTAACTTCTGTGTATTGACTTATAGGTGGAAGAGTGGTAAGGGTAGGCAATGGGGGTCAAGTGACTTGCCCAGGGTCACACAGCTGGGAAGTGTCTGAGGCCGGATTTGAACCTAGGACCTCCCGTCTCTAGGCCTGGCTCTCAATCCACTGAGTTACCCAGCTGCCCCCTCGATCATTTATTTTTGCTTCAGAAGAAAATATTTGTTTAAGACATTTGCAAACATATAAAATGAATCAAAAGATCTGAAAGTCATTGCATTTTTCAGTGTCATCTAGAGTTTCATAAAAGTTCATTTTGTAGACCGTTTAGGGGAAGGAATTCTATTTTATACTTAATTTCTAGGATAGAATAGTTTAAAGTTCCCCAGTTATAAAATTGAATGACATTCTTAGAGATTTGAAAAAATGACTCTTGGTTTCCTACTCTGTAAGCACTTTATTTATTACTGACAAATTCAGATTTATTAACATACATCACACATAATGTAAAACAATTCAATTTGCCCCTGTGGTCATCATTGCTAAGATCATTGCTTACTTTAGTAAAAATCAATTACTCTGATTAATTTTGGGGAGTTTTCAGTGTTGAGTCTATGTTAGATTATAATTAGTATTCAGAGAGTGAATGGATATCTCCCTCAATCCCAAGATTCAGATTAAAAACTAGCTCTTTTTTTCCAATCTTCCTTATTTTCTTTCTTGAAGCACTTAACACAATATCTAACATCTAGTAGATGCTATATGCATGCAATTATCATTAAAATTACTTGTTAATAAAGGATGACTCTCTGAGAGGTAGGGGAAATGGGCAAGGGGAAATCAAGAAAAAAATCTATTTTAAGAAAATAATTACATCAAGAAAAAGCTGGATATTTCTTAAAGTAATTAGTTACAATGAACTCTATTTATTGTTTCCTGAGATCAGGAATTGTGGAAACTAACACAAACAGGATTAAGTGACTTGCCCAGAGACAGAGGGTCACAGATAAATGTCTGAGGCCAAATTTCATCTCAAGAAAATGAGTTTTCCCTGTCTTCAGGCTCTATATTCTATTCACTGCACTGAAATCACCTTATAATTAATGAATTTGCTAATCAATTTTGTAACTGGGTTTTTTCCCATATCAAGTTTGTTTATTCACTTTAGTTTATTTTGTCACCTGGAGGTGATCTTGGGCCCAAGAAGCACAAGTTCCAAAGGCTTAGAGCCTGGTGAAAAAACGAATTTTGTTGTCTTCCCTCCATCGCTTAATTTTTCAGCCAAATCAACTAAGTTAGTTAGTTTACTAAATAAGGCACAAAAGAGGGAGTTGCAGTTTGTTTCAGTGTATAGATTACATCCTGTATAGGAACAAAATCACAACTCTTGGAATTTATTTTAGAATATCTGATCCATGGAAAAATAAGATACTCCTTTTTTTCTCCCTATACTTTAATGCACATGATGTTTCTTACATTCTATCTCACAGCTTATTAATAAACAAAATTAGCAATTATTTTATCAGTTTCAGCAAAGGAATGCCACCAACATCATATAGAGTATGACTTTCTAAAAGCAAAGCTAAGTGGAAATCTGAATATATTGTTAAAAGCATTTATATAGTGCTTCGAGGTTTGCAAAATTCTTTATATTTATTATTTCATTTTATGGTCACAACAATCTTAAGATGTAAGTGCTATCATTATCCCCATTTTATAGATGAGGAAACTGTGACAGTGTCTTGTCCAAGGTCATACATCTAATTATGTGTCTAAGCCCAAATCTGAACCCAGGTCAGGTCTTCCTGATTCCAGGTCCAGGGCCAATAGGCAGTCATCATGAAGGATGGGCCTACAAACTACCCATGGGCTTAAGTGAAGTTTCTCACTGAGAAAACCCAAGATCCAAGCTCTCTGCCAGTCCACCCTGGCTGGTCCCATGCATGCCACAGGAAGTTTCTGCATCACTAAGGCCAATAGATTTGGAACCAGCTGGGCTAACTAAGGAAATGTCTTCGGAGGCTACTTGAACCTCGGAATCTTGCCACCACCTGCCTCCTTGCAGCTGGTTTCCCGAGGTTGATCAGGGTCATAACCTCAGCCCGCGGCTGGAGCCAGCTTGGCCCACCACTCTCCACCGTAGGCTCGCTACCCAGAATTCTCTGGATCCATTGCTAAGGATTCTGGGAACTGTTTCCGCGTGCTGAGCAAGGGAAGCACGTCGGGTATTGGCACAGGGAGGTTGGGCGTGGCGGGCTTACTGGCCACACAACCCAAACAACCGTGGGTCTCGGCCCCACCCATCGTCCACACGCCCTCAACTGCTGCTCCAGGAGACGACCCTGGGTGCCTGGCACTACTGTCTCCCTTCCCCGGCCCCTCCTCCTCCTCTCCCTACAGTGCAGCCCGCTCTAGCCAATCATTACGCTGTCTCTGCTCCGCCTCAGCCAATCCTGAACCTTCCTGTTTTGAGCGGGAAAAGCCGAAGCCACGGGAGAGGCAGGAGCACGCTAACGGCCCCTTCTTTGCCTTGTCTCTGGGGTAACAGGGTCTCGGCAGGAGATGCCCATTGGCTCCCAGAGGGACCAATCAGATGTTGGGGAGAGAAAAGAGGGCCTGGAAGGGAGGCGGGGGGAGGGGGCAGGCTGGAGGGGGCGGGGACGGGCCAGTGCCAGGTCGCGTGCCGGGTCGCGAGCCCCTGGGTATGAAATGTAACGGCC
>NC_058133.1:200249601-200290526 GCF_016433145.1 Gracilinanus agilis
GGGGAGCAGCGGCCCGACGCCCCCCCTCACCCCCGACCCCGGGAGCCAAGCCTAACCGCGGAGGGGCTGGGGGGGCCCCCGATGGAGGTGAGAGGCGGAAGCGGCCCGCCCGGCCCCTGCCCCACGCACGCCAACCCACTCGAGCCCCAGGGGGGCAGGACAGGGGGATGGCGGGGTGTGGAGGTAATGGGGGACTGGGGGTCGGAGGACCCCGGAGCGGCCGTGCACTGGCGCGGGCGAGGCACCGCGGAGGGCGGAGGATCGGGAGATGGGATGGGGAGGACAGACGGGCGGGCCCAAACCAGGGCCCGACGGGAGCAGCCGCTCGTTAGAAGAGCGGAGAGGCCTGGGCGGGCTTCGGGACTGTGAGCGCCGTAGCGGGGACCGTCGGAGGAGGACGGAGGGAGGAGAACGGAGAGCCCAACTAGGGCCGAGGCTCGGGAAGGGAGGAGCCAGACTGGAGGGGTGAGGGAAAGGGCGAGGGAGTGGCGCCCGAGCTGACAGGACCCGGGACCGGAGGGTCTGGAAAAGGAGCTCGCTCCTAAGGGAGGCCGAGGTGGTGAGGGGGCCATGGAGCCCCTGGGAGGAAAGGACGGAGAGACCCCGGAGGTGATGGGGTGTGAGGGAGGAGCCGAGGAGGTGATGGGGTGGAAGGTAGGGACTGAGGGGTGATGGGGTGGGGTACCTGTTAGGGAAGGGCTTAGGGGATCTCAGGAGGTGAACGGGGTGTGAGGGAGGGGCTGAGGACGGGCGGGGCGTGAAGGAGGGGCTGAGGAGGGCGGGGTGTGAGGGAGGGGCTGAGGGAGGTGAGGGAAGTGTTGAGGAGGGCGGGGTGTGGGGGCCCTCGTGAGGGAAGGACTGAGGACGTGATGGAGTGTGAGGGAAGATCTGAGGAGGTACGGGGCAACTTGGGAGGGAAGGGCTGAGGGGCAGAGGAGGTGACGAGGTGTGAAGGAAGAGCCGAGGAGGTGCCGCGGTGTGGGATCTTTTTGAGGGACGGACCTGAGAGGACGTTATGAGGAAAGATCAAGGAAGTGACAGGGTGTTGAGGCCTCTGAGGGAAGGTGGATGAGGAGTTGATGGTAACGAGGTGGGGGCTGGGGCTTTGACGGAAGGGCCGAGGTACTGAAGAGGTGACCATGGAGGCTTCTCTGACAGAAGGGCTGAGGAGTCTGAGGTGATTGACGGGGGTTTTGGAGCCTCTGTGAGGGGAAGACTAAGGAGATGACAAGGACGTTTTGTACCCTTCTAAGGGGAGGGCTGCGGAAATGACCGAGGTTGTGTGGGACTCCTGTGAAGGGGTCACTGAAGGGACAACAGGGCGTGGAGCCCTAGTGAGGAAAAAGGTGGTGACGACGTATGGGGCCTCAGTGAGGAAAGAGGATGGGGGCACTGGAGGACCGAAGTGACTGGTTATTGGTCTCTTCAGGGAGGATTTTGGAGGCGACAAGGTGTGGGGCCCTTGAGGAAAAGGGACTAAGGACCGGAGGCACGGCTAGGCCCCCGAGTGAGAAGGAGATTGGATGGATGTTGAACTCGGGGCTCTCCTTTAATGAAAGGCGAGTGGAGAGGCTATATGGACGTAGGTGACAGCGCCGGAATCATCACCGCGCCTTGTTGCACTCTCGTAGACGCTTAATAAATTATTGTGGAAATTATGCTGGGTCTTTTGAAGAAAATGGCTCGTTGAGGGTCCTGGGTACTGAGGCGGCACAATATGGGGACCTTGATGGGACGTGAAAGGTGGGCGGGGTTAGAAGGTAAAGCTAACAGCTTCCAAGTGCTTAGACGGAAAAGGGGGCCAATGTGGCTGCCGACTGGAGGACAGAGCTGACAGGGTCTGAGGCCGCGCAGTGGGGGAATGGGGGTGGGGAGAGGGAAAAAGGAAAAGGGGACCAGAGTGAGTTGATGTTGAAGGAAGGTAGCCAAAAGAAATTCGACTGCGCTTCCGGGTATTGGTGTTGAAGTTGGCTGGGACCTCCGGGGTCTCTTTCCTTCGCCTACTCTTCCCATCCCGTCGGGGAAGTCAATGGGATCTCGTTACACGTATCCTGAGACCTCCTGATTAGCTGGGAGGAGTGACGTTCCGTGACGTTGACCTGTAAAGAGGGAGTTTGGTTTACCTCCCGACCTAGAGTCAAGAGCAGCCTCCTGAGCGTTAGGGAGGATCCTTTCTGCCTAACCCGCCTCCGTGGCTTATTTGAATGGATACTAATTATTTGGCCTTTGGGCTACTCGTATCCAAAGAAAAATTTAGAAAGTGGATGAGGGGGAGAAAGAAGCAAATTGCGGTTGGGGCTGGGATCAAGGGTAAGGAGTAGAAATCGGATTCCTTTTATAAAATACTTGGCAAATCGGTCTTTGGGACCAAATATTTGGTCAAATATTTATTCATGCTTTTCTTTTCCGACTCGTGCCTTTGCAGCCTAAAGTCGCTTTCCGTGGAGGTGCGAATCGCTGCTGGAATATTAATGCAGATACCAGCAGCCGATTAACTGATGTATTCAACAGTGTGATGTTGACTGGCTCCACTTCTTTCTACGATTGCTACAAATCACAGGTTCATTAATAAACTTAATTCCATGTTAAAAGGTTAAGGAATGTCAAGAAATCTAAATAATTACAATTAAATTTATTCCCACAAACTATCCAATTTCATAGTGATGATAGAGCTGAGAATTTGCAGAGAATATATTACTTTGAAAAACTGTTCTATAGATACTTCACTTTTTAAAAAAATTAATGTTTTCATACTGGCCTTAGCTTAATGGGGCCACAGAAACGTTAAAGGAACCTCCTTTACATTAATTTCTTAACTTAGAGCACTCTTTCTTTTAAGCATGTTTAAAAGCTAGTATGTGTCAACATGAATCCAAATGTTCGATAATTTAAGGGAAAAAGTTTTACTAGCCTCTTGCTTTTTTTTTGAAATCTTAGATTGTGTTGCTACTCTCTACTTGTTTCTCTTAAAAACATATTTTCAAAAGTTAATCCATTAACATAATTAAAACTGCTGTGACTTGACATTTTCATTTGGTCAAATTGTCTAAATGCATGGAAATATCCCTCACCATTAAAAAAATGCCCTTAGTATTCAGTGGAGTTGCACACACAAATCAGTAATCATCAGTATTCTAAATTTCATCTAAAATGGGAATAATACTTGCCCAACTCATAGGGTGATTGTAAGAAAAGTGCTTTGTAAACTTTAAAGTCCTATACCTAGTAATAACAGTAAATTCACATCTAGAGGCTGGTGTAACAGCTATCCAGACTATTTGGCTTTATCCACACCAGGCATTTGTATACATATTTTAGCTAGAAAAAAGATCCAGATGTTTCATATATTTATACATGGATCTACCACATTGATTAAGTGTTAAAATACTTCCTGTTAGACTAAGCTAAAAATTGAGCTAAAAAAATTCTTTTTCCAAGCCTGGAGGAAATAGATGCCAAGGGCTTCACCAATGTAAACATAAAATTAAAGTGATTGATTGGCTAAGTATTTCACTAAAGAATTGAGTAGAAAAAATTGCCAGTTGGACTAAAAAATGGACTAAAAACACCTAGATAGAATTAGTGAAAACTAAAAATTAGAATACTAATCAATATTCTTGGGGTACCTAAGCATAAAATTTTAAACCTTCTATAAATATACCACTGGAATTCTAGAAAAGTAAAAAAAAAAAAATTAGTGAAACTTTCAGTAAAGTACTTGTTCTGCACCTCAGTTTCCTCAACAAAGTTCTGAGGCATAGGTTTTAAATAATAATCATAGTCAAAATAAAACAGTAAATGCTACAAAGCAATTTGAATTTCTGAACATGGTTCTAAAAAACTTCTAAAACTTATATTTAAGTGTTGACTATTAAAAGCATCATATTGTATTTACTTGTTACTTGGGATTAAAGGTCACCACTATCATTTTTTCTTCGGAGGTCTGAAAAGAGTGACTAATTTCAGAGTTCAATTACAGAACATTTTCTAGTATGAATAACTTAAAAATGAGCTTTATTACATTTAAAACATTATTATTGAAGTATATCAACCAAGGAATTCTTTTTTGTTTATTGGTAACTTGTTGCAATTCTCTTCACAAAAACATGAGCTAAAGCTCTTCAAATATGAAAGCTAGTTAATAAATTTTTTAAAAATTCATGTTACTTCATTCTTTTAATTTCCCTAAGAGGCAATAAAGGAGTAGAGAGTAAAAGGTAGTGTTGTATAGTAGAACAAACATAAGTACATGCTGTATGAATCATGCTCTGTGCTAGAAGAGATACAAAGTTTAGCTAAGATATTGTCCCAGTCTTCAAGAGGCCTTTAATCTAGTGGAGTGCTGTTAATACACCTATTTTATGACCATTAGACTAATCATTTATGACCATTAGAAAGTTACAAAATATAGTGCTCTGGGGTCTGAGAGGGATGTCATCTTGGGGAGGAATTGAGGAAGACTCTGGAGAAGTTAACATTTTAGTAAGACTGTGAAGGATGGGAAAGAATAGGAATTCAATAGGCGTGAAGAGTGAGGAGAGTAGACATTACCGAAATTAGAAACAGTGTTAAGATACTACTGTTGGCCAGCATTGGGCTGAATCTGAAAACTTGGCTTCTACTCTTGATGCTGCTTGCTATTCAGTAACCTAATGACCTGGTCAAGTCATTTTACCTCCAAAAGACTCAGTTTCTTTATCACCAAAATAGACATAAAACTGACCCTATCTGTCTCTCATAGTTGTTTTAAGAATCAAATTAGATATGTGAAAATGTTCTTGTTAACAACAATATACAAATGTAAAGTGTTTTACTCCTTTTTCAGATGAGGTAGAGCATTTTCAGTTATGCAATTTGTACAAAGTCACACTGCCTAAGTCTATGACACATCTAAGTAAAAAATGAAAAATTTAGTCACTGTATTTACTCTGCTATAATATGACAGCCAGAATCCTTTAAATTATGAATTAAGATTATGTCTCTCGGGGGCTCAGTGGATTGAGAGCCAGGCCTGGAGATGGGAGATCCTGGTTCAAATTTGACCTTAGATATTTCTTAGCTGTATGACCCTGGGCAAGTCATTTAACCCTAACTGACTAGCCATTACTGCTCTTCTGCCTCAGAACCAATACTTAAGTATTCTAAAACAGAAAAGTAAGGGTTTTTTTTTTTTTAAAAAAAGGATCTCTAATTCTGTTCCTGTGTTCTTTCTACTTGTATTTCTCATTACATTACCCTATTGTCTACCAATAGTAGTATAAAAGAAAGTTAATGAAATAATAAATATGTTTAAAATATTTCTTCTAAATTTCAGAGTGAAGACAATGTAGATTTACGGCAGACATACACTCCACTTTCTTCATCCACAGAATATTCAAGTTCTGTTGATTCTTCCCTTTTCTATGCACCATGGTCAACATATGGAGATGATATCAAGCAACCTGCTAATTCTCAAATCAATGTAAAGAACAGGTAAGTTAATAAGCCATTTCAGTTTAAATGAGGTTTCCAATTTGAAAAAAAAATTACAAATAATAAGGAAAGATTAGGATTAAAAAATATATATAATTACTGTGTTGACCAGCTTAATTTAACCATGTAACATGAAAATAGAAATACACACATCCATTTTACACTACTTTTTTAAATAAACTACAATATTGTCAGAACCATCCAGTTTGGGAGGCATATTAACTTAATGTTCGCTGTTCAGAATAGCATAAAAATGAAACCTTTGTATAGAAGCTTGATAATAACCCTTACTTGATTATACAGTAGATCATATATACTGACTACGTGGAGGTCACCTTTTTTCCTATAACACAGAACTCCTTTAACTCTGATGTAAGCCTTATTATGATTACTAGAGAATTGTGATCAGTTGACATTAGTTATATTTATTCATAAGTTTTTTTAGTAACTTGGAAGAGGTTGCTGTAGATAACATTATTAATTTAATACCTATTTTTGCTTTTTTTTTGTTGTTATTTTTGTGGTAGGTGCCCTTAATAAAATCTGTTTTAAGGTTAAAAAGTATTCAACTCTGTATTTTAACATTTCTCTAGGTTTTCCTTTTTAAGTTTTTGGTAGTTAGTCCATTCACAGATATATCAAAAGGATGATATCAGAAAAAATACACTTTTACTTTTTACTTATCTTTGACACTTAATAAGCAAGAGGCAATTTTGTATAGTTATAACTTTGGTTCTTATTCATTGAAAAATATTGGGGCTTAAAAAAGTAATTCAAGGTAAAACATATAAGGTGCTAGTCTTATATTGGAAATTATCTCAAGATAATTTACATGAAATACTTTTCAAATGTGTAGAGCTATAAAAATATATATATCTGAAATAACACTAAAAATTTTAAAGAAAAGAACATATTGAAGTTGAAACTATTTAGGAGAAAATAATAAATTATTGTTTAAAACATTAGTTTCTGCTGGAGTAGAAATGCAAATGAAAACATATGATTTATCACTTGTTTATTTGTGTATATGTTTTAGGGTTTTGGTTCTATAAAATTCATTACAAAAACGAATAATATGCTTGCCAGCTCCAGGATGGGGTAGGGAAGAAGGGAAGGAGACCATATGGATCATATAAGTTTGGAAAACTTATGTGGAAATTTATTTAGATTTTTAAAAAGAACATAATTAGTTTCTATTAAACTCCTGTGTTCCAGGTACTATGTTAATCATTTGAGGATACAAAGAAAATTAAAACACTCCCTGATCTCAAGAAGGACAATAGCCATAATTTATCTAGCTTAGGAGTTCTGATTAGTTTTTCCCCCCAGGTTTGTTGAGAGAGCTCTACATTTCCAGGGGTAAGCAGATAGATCAGTTGATAGTGTCAGGCCTGGAGGCAGTGGGTACTGGGTTCAAATGTGGCCTCAAACTTTCTAGTTTTGTGGCCCCAGACAAGTCACTTAACTCCAATTGCTTAAGCCCTTACCACTCTTCTGCCTTGGAACTGGTATTTTACATTTCAGAAAACTCAAGGACTAGAATTCAAAAATTTTACAATGATTGCTTTGGAATCAACTTGGGTGATTTTGCTGGTAAAGGTAATTTTACTGAGCCTCAGTTGTTCAGCAGTGTGGTACAATGAAAAGAATATTACCTTAGAGACCCTGGGTTCAAATCTACTACTTATTGTTTGTTTGACAATAGGCAAGTCTCTGGGTCTAATATTTTGTTTTTGAAATGAGGTTGCACTAAATGTCTATTCTTTAAGGTCCTTTTCTGGCTCACAATCTGTGATTTAGTGATTACTCAGATAATATTGTATAAAGTCCCATCCAATTTGAACATTCTATAATTCTGTGGTTTGTCAAAAGAAAGGAATATCATTGCTACTTAAAGATCTGTTATAGAAATCAAATGAGATAATTTATGTGAAATAATTTTCAAAAGCATATATAACTCTGCAAATAATACATAATATATCTAAAATGTGATAACACTAAAAACTGTGAGAAGAGCAAAAACAGTGGGGAAGAGACTTTATGGAAGAAACATTATTTTAAACATTAAATATTTTTTAAATCATTAAGAATTTTAACCATTCATGTTAATAATATACTATGATACTATAATTTATGGACAGATGAAAAAATGAAACATTTCCTGCTCTCAAGGAAAACAAAAGGCAGAATTGCATAGGCCAGGGTTTTTTTTAATTTTAATTATATATATTCATATATGTAATTGATATATGCATATTTTATCACAGATTTAATTTAATTTTAATGTCATAGATCCCTTTAGCAGTCTGGCAAAGCCTATAGGACTTCTCAGTATAATATTTTTAATAATGGATAGAAATGCTAAATTTCAGATAGAGGTTAGTAAAGATGTAAATTTTTCTACTTCTCAACTTCATAGACCTCCTGAAATCTGTCATTGAACTCTATAAGGGTTCATGGACCCCAGATTTAAGAACTTGATCTAGACCATGGAGGGGACAAAATGGTATCCATCATGTTTTTTGTGTGTTGGAGAGATAGATATTTAGATTTTATACACACATATATGTATAGGTATTTAAATTATATCAATTCACTGGGTAAGACATAACTTAAATTTTAAACTTTATCTTCCATTAGAGTGGATACTTCTCTGACTGAGTATACTCATAAAATTTTAGGCCTTAGTGTCTAATCCCATCATTTTACAGACTCACAGAGGAGATACATGACTTGCCCAGGATCACATAGGTAGTAGTGACAAAAGAAACTTTGACCCTGAAAATAAGCATGGATTTCTCAGTGCAATGGAAAGAGCATTGGATTTTTTGAGACAGAGGGCCTTGGTTCAAATCCAGTTCTGCCTTTTGCTACCCAATGAATGACCTTGGGCAATCATGATACATCTTCAGGCCTAAATAGATTCCTTTCTATAAAATGAGAAGGCTGTGCTTCTTGATGACTTAAAAAGTCTCTTCTAGCTCAAAATCAATGAACCTCATATTCCAGACTTACTAAGGATATTTAACCTGAGGTCCATGAACTTGCTTTTAAAACTTTTGATAAATTATTACCACATAATTAGTTTCCTCTGTAATCCTCTGTATATTATACATTTTAAAATGTTATTTTGAAAAAGGGGTCCATACACTTACCAGATTGCCACAGGAAACATGTTACACACACACAAAAAAAAGGTTAACTCCAGATTGAAATATCAAATACTAAAATAATGGTAGTTAACATTAGAAAAGGACATTTTTTTTAAAACCCTTACCTTCTGTCTTAAAATCAATAAGGCTGAAAAGTGGTAAAAGGGTAAGCAATGGGGGTTAAGTGACTTGCCCAGGGTCACAAAGCTAGGAAGTGTCTGAGGCCAGATTTGAACCCAGGACCTCCCATCAGTAAGCCTGGCTTTCAATCTACTGAGCCACCTTGCTGCCCCAGAAAAGGACATTTGTGGAGATCAAATGAAATAATAGTTAGAAAGCACTTAGCATAATGCCAAGCAAAGTGCTATGTAAATGTTAGATTATTATAACATTATATTGGTAGGATAAATAAAATAATTTTTAAGTAATATTTAGTTTTCATCTATTGTGATTTCTTTTTAGGATTCAGACTGAAAGAAATGACTATGGCAGTGAAACAGACTTATATGGACTTGTGTCTAACATCTTGGAAGAACAAGATAAATCACAGCCATATTTTGCTGAGGGGTTAGTATATTATTTTTGACCATTTAAGAAAATTTTAAGCTTGCATATACTCATCTTTAACCTTCTTTTAATGTATAGAGGAGTATCTGGCAGTCAGAGACTTAAGTCATATTCACTGTTAGGTTTAACTTCATTGATGTGCGATTCAGCATGACCCTATTAATCAAAATCTCATTCTGTGTTTTCATTTTTCAATTACTATGAACACCTTTTGTTAGAAAAATTGTTCCAACAGTATTCAGAACATTTTGGCACATGGGCTAAAGCTTGGCAGTAGGAGTATATAAATTCCAGACAGCTTTTATACACTGATTCCAAAGAATAAAATTTTGAGATTTCTATCCCCTAAAAATATGGATTTTATTTACAAAGGAAAGTTAATTGTTAAAAAATAAAAAAGATACTTTGTTTTATTTGGGTGTGGAAAAAATCCTACCCAGAAGCAATGGATTTTGAATATTTCCCAAATAGGAACTATGCAGTACATATGTAGCCAATTAAAATATTCTAATTTCAAATACAGCTTCACCAGAACACATCCCTTTTATTAAGAAATTTTGCAGACTCTCCAGAACTTCATTTTTTCTTTAAGCTAATTTTATCTTTTATCAGATGTAAAAATAAGCCAATCAAAAGAAAAAAGTCTTATTTTCTGCTTACTATATATAGTTAATGAAAAGCTATAGTAGGATTTTTTTCATTGGCTTGAATTGCCCAAAGGAAAAAGTACAATGAAGAGAGAGTGAAGTTGAGAAGGTAATATATGTATTTCCGGCAGGAAATAGTTACCATTATCCTCTAAAAATTTCTGTGATATAAGTAAAAGGTTGATAATGTGCTATGGAAGAGCTGAGTGAGACAAGATTGAGATCTTGCAACCCCTTTCTCAGATTCTCTACTTGGGAAAAGTCTTTAAAGTCCAAGTTGTAATTAAACATATTTACTTGTTCTAGGACCTGCTCCTCCAACTTAAAGTCAGTTTGGCCTGTGAATACAAGCAGATTTGCAGATCACCATGACCTCTTGTCAGAAACTAAAAGGCCAGTAGACACAGCCATCTCTCAACAAGCTTTTTATAGTGGCGAATCTGTCTCAGCAGTGGAAAAGCAGTACCTGCACAGTAGTAATCTCACACCACAACAAAAAATAGATGAACTTTATCATGGATTTACTAGCTTAGATCTTGAAGAGCAATGGATGTACCCCTCACGAAGTGATCATTCCAACTGTTATAATATTCAGACAAATGATACCGCTAAGACAACATTCCAAGAATATCCATTTATCAAAAACTGTTTTACACCACAAGCTGGCCTCTCTGATATCATGAAAGAATCTGGGGTTGATACTTACCCTTATGGAAGAGATAAAATGTGTGCCAAAGGGCTTGAGGCACCATTACAGCAAAAAAGGGCAGAGATATTTCTTTCACAATTCAATAGATACAATGAAAATGCAGATTATTGTAGATATCCAGAATATTCTCATCCCAATAAAGCCAAGCTAAATAAATGTTCAAATTTTAGTGTTCAAGATAGCAAAAAACTAGCCAATGGAACACCTGAGACACCCGCTGTAGAAACAGACACATATACTAAATTATTTCAAGTTAAGCCAGCAAATCAGAAAAAAATGGAGGAAACTATACAAGACCAACAGAATTTCACATTTTCAAAGACTACACCACACTTAACAGAAAAGCAATTTGCAAAAGAAGCAGCATTCACTGCTGATTTTGGGTTAAAATCAGAATATGGACTGAAATCTCACACAGCTTGCCCAGGTAATAATGATTTTGCTAGTGTCTCAGAAAAAGCACAGTTTTCTAAACCTGAGCCTCAGAATTCTGAATATTTTAAATCAGTGAATTTATTATCGAACTCAGCAACATCTTCAGGAGGTATCAGCATAAGTAGGCCAACTTGGATGAATGTTCAAACAAAAAACAGCACTCCTGTGCCATATCGTAATCAAGGTAACTTGATGAAACTGAATAGCCATTTAACTGCAGCTTCAAAAGGGGCTAACCATTCTTCAGATTTTCCCCAACTATCATCTACAAATTTAGCCCAAAATAGTAATTTGTTTCAGAAGTATTGCCAAGAAAATCCTTCAGCATTTTCTAGTTTTGATTTCAGTTACAATGGTGCAGAAAGAATTCAGTCTGTCAATCATATGGAAGGACTGACCAAGACTGGGGAAGAAAGTCTCTTTGAATCAGTTACAGATAAAAAAATAAAGCAGCCAAATGGATTTTGTGATAACTATTCAGCTCAGCAATATGGGATCATTGAAAATGTGAACAAACATAATTTTCAAGTTAAGCCCCAAAGTGGACATTATGATCCTGAGGAAGGACAGAAGCATTTAGATGGTTTATCTCAAAATACATATCAAGATCTTCTGGAGTCACAAGGTCACTATAATAGCCACAGACAGGGAAGTGGAGACAACAATATTGTTAATAACCGTGTGAATCGTACACAAGCGTCATGCTTTTCTAATAATTACATGATGGGAGACTTAAGACATAATCAGAGTTTTCAGCAACTTGGTTCAAATGGATTTCCTTTGCGATCTACCCATCCATTTGGCCATTCTGTTGTTCCACTATTGGATTCCTACGATTTGTTTTCTTATGACGATTTAAGCCATTTATATCCTTATTTCAATGATATGATGTATGGTGATAATTCCTTTTCTGGTTTTGTGCCAACCTTTGGATTTCAAAGACCAATTAAAACCCGCAGTGGACCAGCTAGTGAACTTCATATTCGTCTAGAAGAGTGCTATGAACAGTGGAGAGCATTAGAAAAGGAGAGAAAAAAGGTAACGCCAAAACAGCTATCTATATAGGAGTAAATTAATTATAGCGTGATGCCAGCTCTGCCAGTTTTCAGTATTATCACCATGTCAGTTCAAGAGTAGCCATTACTGAAGAAGCTAAGTTCTTACTCTGTAATATCAAAAATTGCAGGGAATTTTTACAAGCACAGGGATTAGATAATCAGAAATTTTATCCCAGAGATATAGAACAAAAATCTTAAACATATCAAAATTGAACTCATGTATCAATCTCATCAATGTTGAAAAAAATTACAAAAAGCTTGAGCAATGAGTACTAGTATATTTAACAAATGATTTGTGTAACAAAATAAGTATAAATTGCTATATAGTGTAGCTAAAAGTAAACATTACTATAACCATATGCCTTAAAAACCACAAGTCCCAAGTTATCTCCCTCAATTAAAAGCAGTTGGGTTTTTTGTGCTAAATTTGAAGGAAATAAAATCTTCATACATAGAAGCTAATATTAAGCTTTAGATTTAATAGAATTTTAAAATCCTTGCCTACCTCAACAAGTTCAAGCCTCCTTGGGACCAGACTTGAATGTTTGGGCAAGTTTATAATTACTGAATTAAGACATAGAATGGTAAAGACTTATTGTACTTTGAACACTATTCATTAGTATTTTGTTAAGAGTGCTTAATTTTTGTAGTTACATAGGATTTACATATGAAGCTTATTATTCATTTATATATTAATGTAATATTTTGAAAATTAAATGTCTAAACTTTTGCAATTTTTCTTAGACTGAATTGGCTCTTGCCAAGAACTATCCAGGGAAAAAAGTTTCCAGTACTAACAATACTCCAATTCCAAGGCTGACCTCTAACCCATCACGAGTTGATCGTCTAATTGTAGATGAGCTACGAGAACAAGCCAGAGTAAGCTGTTTTTGTTTCTTAAATGCATTATATATTTAAATTGGTTAATGTATTTTTTAAAATTTAAGACTTTAGGGGATTTTTTAAGCCTCATTTGCATCCAACTTTACCAATAACTTAACAAATTCCACATTCACACCTAAATTATAAATTCACTAAGCTTCAGGTTGAATGGGGTCCACATTTTTAGCATGCATAGTGTAAAAAAATAGTTATAATTTTTAATTTTCTGAGCTATGCATTATTCATTCAGTTCAGTAAGCAATTTATGTGCTTAGTTTCACATAATACTATGAGTTGGTTCCAAGAACAAATTTTGTAATCCCATATTTTCAAAATGGTAGAGAATTTTTGCCAGAATCTTGAATATGCGTCCATTGTTATTGGGAACAATAATCTCCAAAATAATCTGCTTTGTAATTTTGGATTGTTGGATAGTAGGTTTTTCTTAAAGCAGGGAATACTTGCAAATATTCTTTAAAATGTCATTTAAAGTCAAAACACTTTCCAAGTAAAACTTTGAAAAACATTAAGTGTTCAAAAAAATCTGCTTATCTATGTGACTTAATAGAAGCTATTTATGAATCAAGAAGTAATACAGTATAGTTGACTTACCATTTATTCATAATTGTATCTTTTGTCCTTAAGCCATTAATGTAAACAAACAATGTCTCCTTCCCTACATGCAGGCCCATTTTTTTCACCTCATACTACTGAACCTGTTTCTATATCTAGTCAGTTGAAATTTTTAGAAAATGTCTTTTTAATCCAAGATAAATGGTTATGCTAAGAAAAATGATCAGCAATTTAAACTAAAAATGGGCGTGCACTTAAATGTTAACTTATAATTTAAAATTATAATTTTTATATAATTTTTATGTTTATATAATTTATATAATAAATTTTATAAAAATAATAAAAAATTTAATTAAAATTATTTCTGGTTAAAGTCCCTTTAAATCTGTGGTAAACTCATTATAGGAGTCACAAGATGAGAAAAACTAGCATATCCCGTCTAGTTATATATTAATCTAGAGGCTTTGAGTATTACGGTGTAATTATTTTACTTAAATTGCAGTGCTATTCAGAAATACTCAAAAATTTAAACTGTTGGGGGCAGCTAGGTGGCTCAGTAGATAAAGAGATCCAAATGGGAGGTCCTAGATTCAAATCTGGTTCAGACATTTCTTAGTGATGTGACCCTAGGCAAGTCACTTAACCCCAATTGCCTAGCCCTTAATATTCTTCTGCTTTGGAACTGATACTTAGTATCAGTTATAAGACAGAAGGTAAGGATTTAAAAAAAAAAAGTTGTAACTGTTTTTGGCTATATTTATTGTTGTAGTTTTCAATAGTTCTTTTATTTTGTGGAATTTTTTAGAAACTTCCAAAAAAAACTTTTTTAAGCCCACTAAAAAATACAAAATTTCACTATATTGTCTTATCCTTTGTTTAGGTAACTCTACTTTTTCTTAAATGATTACTGAGCTATGTTTGTGTTTTTTGGTATGGTGTTTTTTTTCTGGGGGTCTAAAATGGAGTGGAATATTTTACTTCCTCCTATAAACCTGTTTTCTTTTATTTTCTTTTATTTTTTTAAAATAATTTTTATTTTTTAGAAAATGTATCATGGTTACATGATTCAGGTTCTTAAACCTGTTTTCTTGAGGGAATCTATGGGCTTAACCTAAAAAGACAATGATTTTGTTAGGGTCAAGGAAACAATGATTCAGTGATTTTAGCTGTTTGGTTAAGGATTTTTCAGAACAGCTGTGCTCTGCAATAGTCTAAGGATTCAGGATCAGTTAACTTATGGGGACAATTACTATATTAATTTCCTCTGTAAAGTCCTCATTATTTGAAAAAACTACTCACTGTTTTTAAGAACTTAAAGCAAACCAAAGGACAGGCCACAACTATGTAGCTTGTTCCCCATTATGTTCCCAAGAATCCATGCATCCTGAAATGAAAGTGACACTATATAGAAACTTATTTTTTAGCAGAGTAATAGATAGAAATAAACTTCTTTTCCCCCAAAATTTCTTTGGGCAATGTTTTTAATGACCTATGGAATCTTTTTAACAGCCACAAAAATAAGTATCCTGGATTTTCCCAAATTTTGGATTTTTTAAACCAAGTAATGGAGGAGGTGGTTTCCTTTAGAGCTTAGTTCTCAGCTCCCTAAATCTATACTCTGTCTCCTTTAAAATCATTTGAGTGGGGGCAACTAGGTGGCTTAGTAGATTGAGAGCTAGGTCTTAGAGATGGGAGGTCCTAGGCTCTAATCTAGCTTCAGACACTTCCTAGCTGTGTGACCCTGGGCAAGTCACTTAACCTCCATTGCTTACCCTTTACCACTCTTCTGCCTTGGAACCAATACATAGTATTAATTCTAAGACAGACGGTAAGGGTTTTTAAAAAAAAAATCACTTGAGTGAATTTAGTGGACGTTACCATTGAAAGCAGGTTATTGTTGAGAGGGTAAAGTTGAATGGCTTGTATAGAAACAAACAGCACAAAAAAAGAATGGGTTATCATTCCTCTTTTTTGAGTGCACAATACTGCTTTTCCCCTTATTGTCTCCAGTACCTTTAGCAATTCTCAATAAACATTGGTTGAATTGAATTTTATTTCCAAAGTATTTTTTATAATCTTCTCATTCTACTTTTGCATCAGCAAGAAGCAGAGAGAGGACAGGTTTTATATTTAGATTTTTGCAGATGGGGAAACATGAACATGACTTGTCAAGTTGAAGGCTAATCAACCTAGGGGGTCCTTCCTTTGAAATTTAATGTTTTTTATATTATCCCTATTTTCCTCAAGATGTTCCCTCAAATGCTAAAAAAAATAGTAGTACATCTTGTCTAAATCTGTGCCTATTACTAACACCTATTATTAACATATTTAACCTTTTCAACATTGCTTAAATTCTTGAAGTCAGACATTGAAGCTTTTGAAATGAACTTTTAAGAGCAGATAAGTGATTTTAATGTTCTTTAGCTACAAATGTATTCTTCTTAAAGTTTGAAGCAAGGCAGTGTAGTTTATATGTCTTACCTAACTTTAAAATACTTCTTATAGGTTGTGACTTTACTTGGCAAAATGGAACGTCTTCGCAGCTCTCCCCTTCATGCCAATATTTCTACTGCTCTTGATAGACACTTGGAGTCTATTCACATTGTACAATCACGAAGAAAGGATGAAATTGTAAATGCTTCAAATAGGCAAAGGCAAGGAGTTCCTAGATGCCAAGATGACAGAGGTACCAATCAATATTCCTTCTTTGGTAAGGTGGTGCTAAATCTAGAGTACAACTATAAGAGAACAGAATACTGCATTAATTTTGTTAGATCTGAGGCTCAAGATACCTTTCTAAAACATCTAGCTGGCAGTAGAACTTGTAATAATTACATAAACTTGACAAAAAATTTTAAAACTCAGAACACAATTCTGATACATGTTTTTACAGCCTTAAAAACTGTTGCTTTTTATTTTTCTTTGGAAGCCTTTTGATTTGTTTGTGTAACTGACACAAAAACTGTGCCCCAGACAAAGCACCTGTCATTTTTCTTGTAATCACAAACAAAAATCACACCTGTTGAGCAACAGAATATCCAGCTTAGGAAATAGCCAGCCTTCTTTAATAAAGTGATGTTATACTAAACTTTATTTTGGAGGTTATAATGCCAGTCTTTTCTGAGATTTCAAGAATTCTTAAGTTCTATCTAATATGGACTGTATCTAAAATGTACATAACTTTTTTTTAGATGTGTTTGCCCTTGCCTCAGCAATTAAAGAGATGTGTGTGGCTACTCGGAAAGCACGCACTACCCTGTGGTGTGCACTGCAGATGACCTTGCCCAAAACAGCCAGTACTGCTGGCCAGGCGGATGTGGAGAAGGCTTTACAGGATATAGTAAACTGTGAAGATAAAGTCCATGAAAATATAAATAGCAGCAATCCTATGAACCAGAGAGGTGAAACAAACAAACATTAAGGAAATGCCAACAGAACGAAGAATAAAAGCTGTTAAGTAAATGTATCAAGACATTCTAAAGTAATTTTAATGAACTTTTCAAGCTTGAGAATTTCAGTACATTAATTTTCTTCCAGATTTAAAGTTAATACCTTAATGAAGTTCCACTTCTATTTTTTTAAAAAAATCTACTATTTCTAATGGATCAGATTTAGTTAAAAGTGAACTCTCAAAGGTAAAGTTGACTACTCTAGGAGTTCTAGCTAGTCAAAAATAACAGGTTAGTTTAAGTAAACTGAATATTTTATAACAACTAAAGTATTACTTAAACCTATTCTGCAGTGCAGGTAAACGCAAATGTGAAATTCTTCTAGGTGATAAGTTTCATTTAGGTTTGCCTTAGTAAGTAATAATTCCAAATAATGAATCTAAGTGACTGTAACCCAACTAGGACTACAGTCTTGTAACCAAGACAAGTTTTGATTGTGATATAAAAGCGTTTTCCTTGCAAAACTGGATAATACCTGGGAACCAAAGGAAAACAAGGCTATACCCAATATTCATGTAAAAATTTAATATTTAAAATACTACCATATTTATAAATTTGAAATCTTAGCGCCTAAATTTATGGAGGGAAATGCATCTGATTCTCCTAAATTAGTGATAAAAAGTGCCAGTGTAAAAACCATGCAAGTTACTGAATATAAAACCTGTTCAAATCATTTGTGTATATTCTTTAAAATTTAATTATAATATCAATTATTAAATGTTGCCAATTTTAAAGTATTTAAATTGAATCAAAACATAACATTTCCATTATCTGGATCTTTTAGAAAGACTTGCTGCACAGCAACTGAAATAATGACTATAGTTCTAATACCCTTGGTTTTGCTGCTTTTAAGAGGGTATCACGAGGTTCTAAAATGTATTTTTTTAAAGTTACTCTTTAGCTAGTTTGGTTTACAATTGGTTAGTGTATATTTTGTGTAGTTGTGTTCATTAGTTTGCTTCTGTATTTTTTTGAGAGCTCTTGAAAGCTTGGCTTTTTCTGTGTTTCTCATCACAATATCTTTGTATTGAACGTGAATAATTTATTCATTAATATGAAATGTTGGTATTATGTGGCTCAGAAGACCTTGGGTTTTAACAATTCTAGCATGAGTTAAACTATAATATAATGTATTGATGAAATTTAATTGAACTACCCTTGGCTAGAAACACTGATGTTTTAAATGTCGGTGTTCTTCCTAGTTTTAGAAATCCTGGTATGCAAAAAAGGAGTGTAATCACACCACATAAATTTTCTTTAGATGATGTGCGGAAGAAACTGATTGAGAATGCAGGAGAAACTGTAGTGAAACCATTTTGATCATTGATATGCCTTAAGAGAACTGCCCAAATGAATTACATTGAGGGTAGCCAAATAAAATAGATCACCCCACCACAGTCACTGCACAGAAACTGGTTAAGTTTGACATAAGACATGTTGGATGTTATGAAAACAAATATTGTACTGAATTTAGTCTGTCAGGTAAGAAATAAATTAGCCTTTGTTGAAAATGTCTGATATCATTATTCAACATTTACATTCCCAATACAGCTAGCTAACTTAAGAGTTGGTTCATTCACTGTGTTCATTAGGAAAGCATGTAATTAAATTTACATAAATTTGGTATTACTGCTAAGTAATTTTTAATATTTGGGTTGTATTTGGGTAACAAGCCAGATATTCTGGTAGTTAAAATACTGTACCTAAAAATGAAGCTTTGCCTCTTATGCTGATCCAAGAATTTCAGGTTGGAAGTTTTGTAGAGACCTTTATAGCTTATAATCAAAATGTTAAATATAGGTTGCATGTTAAGAATAGGTTAAAAAACCATATTTGAAATCCTCTCCTGAATAGTGGCCCTATTTCCGGTTAACCAATCCTAATCTGGTTATCATTAGATAAAACACATATTTTTAAGTGATTTTTATCACTATACATTATCTTCCTGTGGCCTATGATTTTTAAAAAAATATTTTCTACATTTTTCAATTTATTTCCTTATATAATTTTAAGTAAAAACGTTAAAATCAGAAAGAACCAACAGGTTCCCCAGTGAATCTATAGTTTATACCAGTGATGGGCAAACTTTTTAAAGAGCAGGCCAAAGGAAAGGAAATGCTCACCTGTCAGTCTGTTTCTAAGGCAACTCTTTGGAAGTTTCATTGTATTGTATCCTACTCGTTGTATTCATCAGATTAGGAATAATGTCATGCAGCTGGATAGAACATTTCAGGGGGCTACATCTGGTCCGCAGGCCATAGTTTGCCCATCACTGGTTTATATCATTTTTGTTCACTTTAAGAAACTGGTCTCCAAACCCAAGAAAATTAAACTCTTATCAAAAGTGGTTGAAAAGCTACCTTGAGTCATTATGTTGTCTTTCCCAGGCATCCTCAAAGGACCTGTAGACTCACTGCTTTGGGGCTATCCTGCTTGAAGGCTCTAGAATGTTAGAGCCAAACCCAAACATTTGTTAGTATTAACTGAGAAGATATGAAAAGGAAGGATTTTAAACATTATCACCCCTAAACTGACATCATTGAAGACCAATAATCATTAAGGACTTTAGGGGTCTGGAGGACGCACTTAAATCTAATTATTGAGCAGATTTATTAACCCTTTTCTCTAAATGGCTGCTGAATATCTTGTCAGTTTAAATTTTAGTTGTAACATACAGTCTTAAGATCACAATTAATGATAATAGTGTTAGATTGGTTAAAGCAAGTCATTCAGATGTAATTTGTGATTTTAATAACAGATTGTTTCCTTAAAAAAAAAATCACAAGAGACTGTATAATTAATTGAACAACCAAAAAGGGATTATTTATAATAATGTCTTTTCTAATGTAAGACCTAAGATATCTGAAATCTAAAGATAAAAATGACTGTTTCAATTAAGTGAGGACGTTCGAAACAGGAAGGTTATAAAAGGTAGTAGTAGCTTTAAGTAAGGAAGTTACTTGCAATCACATATGTATTCTCTACTTGCATTATTCTGCCTATTCTCTCTAGTCCAAAAAATGACCATGTAAAATGCCATAAAGTATCAGAAGACTCCAGTTCTCCTGAAAAATGTAGCCAGCATATTAGAAGTCTTATCAAAGCAAACAGCATGAAGTCAAAATCTATTACATTTCTAAGTGAATAGCAGTCTTATAAATTTAGAGGAAGAAAAGATCTCAGAAGTCATCTAATCCAAATCATTTTGCAGAGAAAGAAATTGAGGTCAGAGGTTAAGTGACCTGTCCGAGGTTACATTGGTAGTAATTTAACAAAAAGTAACATCATTGAGATTTGAACCAAACTAATGATCTTTTCTACTCTATCACACTAAGAACTTCTTTTTCCCATGGTAAAAGGTTTTCACGTTGAAGAGAAAATCAAAACAAATCAGAAAGTGGTGATTTAAATATCAGAAGTTTATTTGGAAAAAAATGTGGAAAATGTGAACATTTACATTTCTGAAATGCTATGGCTCAGGAATGTGTGAGGAGAAAGAAGAAAAACCTTTCTTTTCCTTAGCCAAACATTTTATTATCTGCACACAAGTAAAAAGATTTGTTATTCCCATGTAATTGTATGAAACAGATCTACCTTCAGTATGTTATTCAGTGAAAGTGCCTTCTCTAGGTTATTTTATGGTCAGTAGTAGTTGCTTGTAGTGAAAGAAGTTACTTACAAATAAATTTAGCCAGTGAAGAAAGCAGAGATGGAGAGCTCCTTTTGGCACTTGACCTATCCAAACAGACTTAACAATAATAGCCATCGGTACCTTCCCAGACCCCAAATCTGGATGAATAAGCTGGTGGCTCGCTCCCTTCCCCTACAGTGTTTTTGTAAGAATGAGGTGGAATAGGAGAGGCTGACCTCATTATCTGATAATCCAAAGATGCTAGAGAGTCCTTGTGTTGCATTTTTCTTTAGGGAGATGACCTCTCTCTCCATCCCACTCTAATTCTTTGAAACTAGGAACCCCTAGAAGTTTTCACTTATGCTGTGCTGAGATAAGTCTTATGGTTGGAAGAGTACTAAGCTTTCTATTATCACACTGGAAAAAAGTCATGGTTATAGCTAAAACCATAACTACATATTAAAATGGCCTTACACTGACATATGATAGACATACTGGTTTTTTTAAAAAACATCCATAACTACTTCCACACTTCCCTAGGTTTAGGCTTCTGCCCCTATATATTATTAAAAAAATAAAATCTGGGTTCAAGTGGAGCTTTCCATTCATTCTACCTACTGTCTAAGCAAATTTCCACTCTAAATTTAATCAAGGAGAATAGTATCCATTCCAATCCTACATACCCCAGGATTAAAAGCTACCAAGCTAGTCTTCTGGCCAAAAAGGAAGGGGAAGGCCAAACATTTTAAGTAGTTAATAAAATGATCACAGGAATTGATTTGCTGAAAATAAGTCACGCCTTTTCAGATCTTTGGTACAGACATTGGCTACATCAATCCAACGTTACCCACACCACAAATCACATGGCACATTTTGCAATTAAAACATTTCTGATTTTTCTTTTGGCTATGTAAACAAGGGAGGAAATGCATTAGGAAAACCACCAGGACTTCTCTTATTTCTCCAAAATACACACCATATGCAAGACCCAGTTCTTCCTTTGATCAAGTCCATCAAGTCCTTAAGGAAGAAGAGAAGATCCAGACGTTACCGTTTTCGCTCTCCTTTCTGTGTCCTTTTCTTCTCCTTCTCCTTTCGCTCCTGCTTGGCCAGCTTATCTTTTTCTCTTTGTAGTTTGTCTTGTTCCTTCTTCCTCTGAGACTCATCCCGCAGTGAATCTCGCTCCAATTTTCGAGCATTCAGGACATCTTCCACATTGGTGTTTCGGAAGAGAGCTGCTGTTGAGTTAAGGTTAGACAGGCATATCCACTGCACTACTTTGTTCCTCCAATTTTTGGTTGCCTTCTCCCTCACTGCTGACTTACTGTATCTGATCTGTTTTCAGATTATCTTGAGTTTCTATCATAGTCTCTTGGGGGAAGGGAAGGATCACTTAGTCATTCAATCCTAAACTATATACCTGGCATAGACAGGATGCAAAGTAGAGTCTGAACTAGTGAAAAGTCTGAATTAAAGAGCACTCTACAGTTTTATTTCTGTCTACACAGTTGGGTTTTTGTGGTCCAGACTTACACTTTCATTAGGTGTTCGTCGAGAGCAGTGATTCCCAAAGTGGGCACCACCACCCCCTGGTGGGTGCTGCAGCGATCCAGGGAGGCGGTGATGGCCACAATGCATTTATCTTTCCTATTAATTGCTATTAAAATTTTTTTAAAAAATTAATTTCCAGGGGGCTAATTTTTTCTAGAAAGGGGGCAGTAGGCCAAAAGAATTTGGGAACCACTGCTCTAGAGGAACATTATCAAAGCAGATGAGCAACTTACCTTAGTTGCCTTGGGGACACTTAAGTGAGTTGTCCAAGTTCACAAAGCCAGCCTATTTCAGAGGTAAGACTTGAAACCAAATTTTCCTGAGACAAAACCAGCCTTTTTTCCACCAAGCCAAGATATCAACTAAAAGCTAAAATATTTCTAGAGTGTAGAGCAGTGGTTCCCAACCTTTTTTGGCCTACCACCCCCTTTCCAGAAAAAATATTACTTAGTGCCCCCTGGAAATTATGAAACTATTTATTGAACTCGGAATAGAATGTAATATAAAAAGTGTGGCCATCACCGCCTCCTTGGATCACTGCAGCACCCACCAGGGGGTGGTAGCACCCACTTTGGGAATCGCTGGTAAAGTGTGTGTTTTTTTAAAAGCACTAATTATAGAATTAAATTCTTGGTTCAAATCCTGCCTCTGCCATTTACCATCTGTGTGAGCTTAAGCAAGACATTTAATCCCTCTGAGCCTATTTCCTTATTTGTAAAATGAGAGGTTTAGACTAAATTGGGATCCTTAAACTAGGATTCATAAAGTGTTTTTTAATTGATAACCATTTCAATTATTGGTTGCTAGCTATTTTATTTTCATTTAAAAACCAATTCTGAAAAATTCCTAGATTTCACCAGATTGCCAAATTCTAATTCCTTTTCATCTCTAATATTTATCCACATGAAAAGGACAATAAAGAGACATAAAATGGGAATGAACTGCAGCATACTGCCAACAACGACTTTCACACCATATAAAAGATGTCATTGAAAACATGTCTAGAAAAGAGGGTGGGCAACTTGTATTAACTGGTGGATAAGCTATCTAGTTAAAGAGATCTAAAGGAAGACAAACAATATATAAGGGAGGCAGACCCCACCCCTTCTGCCACTCTTCTCCTCCATTCCCCCAAAGGATTTATGAAGGGTCAGTGGCATACAGGAAGAGTTAAAGAGGTTGTGATCTTTACTACTGGAGGAGTACCCATATCGGGGATAGCATTTTAATGTTTAATTTATATGTGTGTGCATATAAAACAAATTTATGGAAAAATATTTTAATACAAACCTTATGTAATTAGGATATTCAAGGAAGGTGCTGTTCAAATACTTGAAAACTGCTCTCAAACATTTTCTTAAACTTTTGTTTAGACTCTTCATTTAATTATTTGCTTAATTTAATTTACTTTTTTCAGATAGTGCCAAAATAAATGTCAGCTTAGTTCTTGTCCCAATTATCACAGAATCTAAACTTTATAGTATCGGAATAAATTTTACCACTATTAGAAAAACATAACTAGGTGAGCTGCTTCAAAATTTGAGAATCTAATCACAAACTTTGGCTGTCTGCACTAGCCAAGTATTCCCTACTGCTTAAACAAAATTAACTTCTATCTTTCTTTTCTTCTGTTTTAAGTTCTAAGAAGACTGTTAACGGTAAGGCAATTGGGATTACATGACGTGCCCAGTCACAGGAAATTTGCCTGTGGCTAGATCTGAAACCAGGTCCTCCGAACTCTAGGCCTAGTACTCTTACTTACTGGCTCCCAAATTTATTTGTCTTAGTGTCTTTCCATGTGCCATTCCTTATTCCTCTTCCTCCCTTCTCATTCAAACACCTCCAAATTTACCTCTTCTAAGAATCTTTGCACCATCAGATTTCATCTGACTTCTCAGTGCCTTTCTCTAAACACATATTTAAATATGTCCTTTTACTTGTAAATCTATTGAAGCATTCTTTAATGTTTGACAAGTGTATGCTGCCTTGCCAGCTAAAAGTCAGAGACATTTCTTCATTTTCTTAGTTCTAGGCACAACATCCTATATCCTAGGCATTTTGGAATCTCCTTGAAACAAACTCTTCCCCCCAACCCCCAAAAGCACCAGAAAGCATGGAAATCATTATCTTCAGGAAAAACTGCAGCAGCATTTGGGGGACAGACACCAAAGGATACATTTTTCAGACCCAATGTTCACTGTCGTAGCAACTGAACCATCCTTCTCATCTGCTTCAGTAAAAGGAGTTAAGGAATGGACAGGAAATGGGAGGTTAATCCCAACCCAAAGCATTCCAAGGATTCATCTGTTTAGGGAAATTGAGCACCAAGTAGGGAGGACAAGGCTCAATTTGGATGATTATTTAAGGAATCTTAGGTGATCTGCTTCAACCCTGTTGCTGTACTATGAGATATTGGAGCTGGATTTTGACCACCCTCTTGTTCTTAATGGGATGAAATGACATTTAACAAACATTAAGTGCAAGATACCATGCTATAGGCACTGGATGCCTTCTGAAGGTCAACTTAAGGAATAGAGATTTTTATCAGTAGAACTATTATTCTGCTCCCAACAAGGAGCCTTAAGAACAAAAGGAATTTTCCTGAAAAAAAATCTCTCCCTAAGCCTAGCAACCAGATATCTGAATTTTTTGGTGTACAATATTAATATCAAATATTTGCCAGACAAATTAGGAGCATGTTAAGCTGTAAGAAAAGGCCTAAAAATGAAGGGAGGAAAAAAGTAGAGCCTAACCCTGTTCTCCCTTTACTCTACCAATGGCAGAGTCAGTTTGCTAACTACAGGAAGCCTTTCCTAATCCCCACCCCCTTGAGTTCTGTCTTGGAATCAATACTGGGCATT
The DNA here is from genome assembly GCF_016433145.1 of Gracilinanus agilis. Taxonomy (NCBI): domain Eukaryota; kingdom Metazoa; phylum Chordata; class Mammalia; order Didelphimorphia; family Didelphidae; genus Gracilinanus; species Gracilinanus agilis. The sequence goes on from NC_058133.1 coordinate 200,274,589, forward strand.
GGTTCCAAGGCAGAGGAGCAGTAAGGACACTAAGCAATGTGAGTTAAGTGACTTGTCCAGGGTCACACAGCTAGGAAGTGTCGAAGGTCAAATCTGAACCCAGGATGGCCCATCTCTAGGCTTGGCTCTCAATTTACTGAGCCACCTAACTGCCCCCTCCCAATCCCTTTTAATTCTATTGCTTTCTTTGATTTCCTATAATTGTTTGCTCATAGATTCCTTCATTAGATTGCAAGCTCCTAGGGGGCTGTCTTTTATCTCCAGTGTTTTGCAGAGTACCTGGGGCACACAGTAGGTGTTTAATAAATGTTTATAGACTCTCACTTCACCCTGCCAGTAGCACCCAACACTCTGTAACCCTTGGTTAAAACCAGGACTAGAATTTAGTGTTATCTTGCTCAACCCAGCCCTGTGAGAATAGAAACTAAGGAAACAGAATCCAAACAATGCCCTTCACCAAAAGCGACCACCAATTACATCTACAGGATCAGCATTGGGATAAAAGGATATTGGCTCCTCTGTTTCTAAAGTTTGTATAAGGAGAGTCAAAAGTATGAATGAGGGCAGCTGGGTAGCTCAGTGGAGTGAGAGTCAGGCCTAGAGACAGGAGGTCCTAGGTTCAAACTCGGCCTCAGCCACTTCCCAGCTGTGTGACCCTGGGCAAGTCACTTGACCCCCATTGCCCACCCTTACCAATCTTCCACCTATGAGACAATACACCGAAGTACAAGGGTAAAAAAAAAAAAAGTATGAATGACTTGGAGAGATGGAGATGTCATTTTACCTATTGGGGCCTTAGTTTTCCTACTTTACAGAATGGGGAGAATAATTCTTAACTGTTGGAAAGATACGAGACAATTTGGTAGGGGAAAGGTGAATAAAATGTTCATCAGAATGCAGGTTGTTTACCTGCTGCTACATTTAAAACTTCACTTTATACAATCAATATGTTCCTAAAATATGTGAAAACCAAGGGATACCTTAATAATAATGATAATTGAGAGGCAGCCTGGGACTGTGGAAAGAACAGCAAGGCAGGAATCAGGAGACCTAAGTTGAGGCTCTAACCCTTACTAGCTATGTGATAATGGAAAGCTCAGTCCCAGGTTCCTTATTTGTAAAATGAGAATAATGCAATAAGAGCAAAAGCATTTGATAAATCTGAATCCCAGAGTTCTAGATATGTTATTTCAGGACATTAGTTTTGCAGACAGTTCTCTTCACTACAGTTACTCCCATTTTAGAAAGGTGAAACACTCATAGAGAGTAGCTGAAGGTTTTCCTAAATTACAGTGCAGGCCAGCAGATTTAAGATTGGAAATAACTAGGGGGACAACTGTAGCCTGGACCTTGAGAACCCTTAGTGATAAACAACCTCCGAGTTTCAGAAAGGATATTCCTCCTCATCTGTCACATTGGCATACTGGGCCAATAGGGCCGCTTTCCGCTGCTTCTCCTCCTCTGATACCGTCTTGGGCTTCACCACAATCTGCGCTTGCTTCTCAATAAGGGTGGCAATGGCTTGCACCTCATCTGGTTTAGGGATAGGAGAGAGAGGAAGAGTGACCACAAGTTTGTATATGACAGGGATCAGACTGATAAAGCCAATGGTCCCAAAAAGGCCAGAGCTAAGTCTGAGGACACCAATGCCTGTTCACTCTGACCCTGGAACTTGCTGGGGTTCAAATCTGCGGTTTCTTTAAACTAAAGAGGGGGTTCAATCTCAACACTTGCTTACTCTGATTCCCTCCCAAGAAGGCTAGTAAGAAAAAGACCAACTTACTTTGGGGGCCCCCTTCATGCTTTTAGTGATGCTGGATGAAGTAGCTATTCTTGGATTATTATACTAGTTTAAGATATAATCCATAACTATAGAAAAAAAGTGACAGTTTGAAGTCACTTCAATTTGATATTACAATTTGCTAAAAATGGAGTTTGTTTTCCCTTCTCCTAGATTAACTAACAAAGAATGCTTAGGCCAATTAATTTGTCTTAGGTCAAATTCAATGAATTTGCTTTCCAAAACACAGTATAGAAGGTGAGGTAAAGGCTTCCTCTGAAAGGGAAAGCAGTCAGCCTAGAGTTTCACATAATCCATAACATATTACATGAGAAGGCAGGGGCAACACTGGTATAGGGTATATCAGCCCCTTTGTAAGTCCCTAAGGAGAGTCAAAAACTTATGACTTGGGGAGAGAGCGAGGACAAGACCAATGTGCTATCTTCACTAAAGCAAAACAAAAAAATGAAACGAATAACGGCTATGTGAGATCTGAAACTGATGTGAATCTGTTGGCAAACTATTAGCTACATGGTGCTACTGGAGAAGCTTAGGGGCTGGGTGGCAGGGTGGGGGTCAACTCACGCTACCTTCTTTTTTCTCTTTGGTGACAACATTCTGGGTTTCCGACCACCGCTCCACAATCTCCCTGCAGATATCAAGGAGTGAGTCTTCTTCCTAGTCAGAGAAGTAGGCCAAGTAATTCCAAAAATGCCCCCCAAAATCTTCAGATGACATTAATCAAGAAATATGGGGAAGAGGCTAAAACCCTCCAAAACATGGTTGATTCCAGCAGAGCTGAAAGGAACCAACAAGAAGAGACAAAAGACAGAAACTCAAGTTTGCATTCTAGGATTTCTAAAGATCCCCAAATGGAAAAGGGCCCAAGGCGGTAATCCTACATTTGTGTCATCACTAACCTTAGATTAGGACAATCTCACATACTTTATCCTGCCAAATAGAAGTTTTCTGGTTAGTCAACAGAATCAGCCTTCCTCCTCCTTTTGGAACAAACCTTGTGCCTTCCTGGCAGTCCTTACCCCTCAGGGACTATGGATGTGGAAGACCATATACTGTAGCACTTGGTTGATAGGTTGTTTAGTTTTGCTGAACTGGATTTCAAAAGATGGCTCTTCTCTTGGAGGACCATATTGTTCTATGCTAAACTCTGATCACTCTTCTCCTTGAATTTGCCAGCTTTATCATCTAGATTGGACCTCTAAACTTGCTGGGCAACACCAAGGAAGGAGGGGAAGAGAGATGTGTTCCATCAGGCCATCTATCTAACTATGTCCCTATTCTGTACACAGATAACAAATCAGCTATCCTTTTTTTTTTTTTTAAACACAATTACTACTATCTCATCATCATTTCCTGTCAAAAACCAGTAGTGGAGAAAGAATACAAGTTACTGAGATATACTCACAATGCATCAAAATTGGGGAATGATACTCAGCTGTGGTCAACTGGGCCGATATACTTGAAGGCTATCCTTTTTTTTTAGCTTTGAATGTTAGTGGTTTGATGGGAACCACTGGCAAGCCTAAGGTAAGGACAGGGCCAAAGAAAAGGGGAGATGAGAGAAACAGAGGGCACTGGGGAGCAAGAAAAAAAGGATAATATGGAATAGAGGGAGAGAGGAAAATATGGGCCTTGACATGGATTCATCCCTTTTAAGTACTTACCCTGGTCCCCCTAGAACAGCTATGGAAACCTGTTCCAACAGGGTCGTCTCCTGTCTGGGTCACAACCCCAAGATTAGGTGATTGGCCAGTACATGAAGAAGAGGCTGGAGAGACTCCTGATCTAGTTAGGATCTAGGTCTAACTCTTCCAATGCCTCCAAGGCCAATACCTCCAAAGTCTATAACAAAATGCTGTATGACTTTGGGCAAAAATAATTTCCCCTCTCTGAGACTTGATTTTTCCATCTATACATTTGGGGCAATAATGCTTGTACTACCTACCTTATAGGCTTCATGTGAGTAGGTAGACATGAGATAATTTAACAAATGGCTCTCTTTTCTCAATTGTACTATAAAGTTTCCAAGGGCAGGAACATGATTTTCTACTTCTCCAAGATTCCTCCTTACTACAAACTACCTCACTTCAAAGCCCCACAGCCTGACATTATTCAGCCCATGCTAGTGTCACAATGGTATATCCAATCTCCTGGCAGTTTACATCATTGGCAAAAAAAAAAAAAAAAAAACTGCCCTGAAAACAAATCAAGTTTTCTGTAACTGGTGAAGAGTAAAGACATTAGTCCAGTTCCTGAAAAACTGACTTTTTTCTGCTAGAAAAAGAAAAGCTAGAATGTAAAAGTCTGAGTAAGTTCATGTAGGGTATCCCAAATGTCATAGAGGGATTTTAAGATAGAAGAGCTTTCAACTGCACTAAGACTTTTGCGACACCTAATATTTGGTTTTGTCAGCAGATGAATGGCTCTAAACAAGGATTACCTAGGAACAGGTGGTCACAGCAGGTGGCACTATTTGTAGCTTCCATCTAAGTTACTTCCACCCTCTGCTCTAAAAGTCTTTGGAGATTTTCCAGATGGGATAAAAAGAACCTTAATCAGCTCCCCATTCCCAACCACCCAGGATTCCTGGTAGAAGAGAGAAAATCATCTCCTCTATCATGACCTCCCAAACTGGGTTAATCCACATTGTAATTCCTGGAACCTCAAGTAAGGATTTTAGGAGAACCACATGAAACCTACTTCTTTTACCCTGCTTTGCTGTGCGACCTAATTGATACCACTGGCTGAGTTTCTGGTAATGACAACTGGCCATGCCATGAGACATCTAAACAGCTGCTCCTAGGTCAAGTTACTGCTGCATCTCCCCAGCTGATGAACTGTTCTTCCACTGGCTTGCACAGGCCTCCCAAAGGAAAAATGTGATTGGAGCAGAGGAAGGAAAGATTAAGGGACTCTTCTGTATTTGGAAAGTATGCTTCTCTACCACCCCCACCCCAAAAGACTATGATCCTGGATGGGCCCTAAATACTCCCCTAATACAGCTGTTTCCCTACACCATAATTAGCCAGCCACAGGCTCCCAGATCCCAATACTAGGTCCAGCTAAATCTATCCCAACTCTGATCCTAGCTAGTTCATTGACTAAGCCAGACACTTAATCTGAGTCTCTGCTTTGGCATTGACCTAATGTCATCATATCATGATGAAAGCCCCTAATAAAGCTTAAACCACTGCAGATATGAGCAACTCTTAGGACTGCCTTACAGGTTGCAACAAATGTTTTGACCTGTTTGTTGTTCAGGGTTTTCTTGGCAAAAATACTGGAGTGGTTTGCCATTTCCTTCTCTGGTGGATCCTTTTATCAGGCAATCAAAGGTCAAGTGACTTGCCTGGGGTCATGCTGTGTGTCTGAAGCAAGACCCAGAGCTCTTAATTGCTGAGCAACATCTGTCTCAGTATTTCCCTATACTTCAGACCCCAGTTTGCTAATCCTCCATCTTTCAATTGCTCCTAGCAATCAGCACCCATCAGTCTTCCCCAGATGCTTCTCTCTGAAGTGCAGTGAATATAGAATTATAAGAGAACAGTTAATTCACAGAGGGTACAAGAAATCAAGTACTAGAAACCATGCAGTGACCACTAGACAGCTCTCAATCTTCCTGGTTCTACAAGGTTTCTCCAGGTCTGGTTCATTTGGTCTGGCCTGATAATCCTCATAATCATTTGAAATGGCCTAACTGGGACCCTCAGCATCCACTCCCTTAAGGCTCCCTCCTTTACCACAACTGGAATAGTGTCTTCGTGTCACATGACCTCTTCATCTCAGGTCACCAGGTGCTTCTGGCCTCAGCTCTTTCCAGCTTCCAGTTTTCACAGCTCATTCATTGATAAGAGTTATGAAAAGTGTCAGCTTCTCAACAGGTAGTAAAGTATGCCATCTGCTGAAGGGGATTTTCGATAAAGAGACTGGATAAAGGCCTGCCCTGGAGGGTAGCCCTCTAGCACTGTCTGGTAATGGCCTGCCCTAGCCTCACTGAGATAATCTGAAGTGAACTCAGGAAATTCTCCCTCTCTCATGGGGTGCACAGAGGAGGACTACATGTATTAACACAGTCCCATAGCAAAAACCTCCTGAAATTCAAACTCTACACTCTACACACTTGCCATGGGGGGAGGAGGAGGGTGTCTAAGTAGCCTAACATCTACTTTAACAGTCCTTCCTCTACAAATCAGTAACCCTGGAGGCAGCCAGGTGGCTCAGTGGATGGACTGCCAGGCCTGGAGATAGGAGGTCCTGAATTCAGATACTTCTCAGCTGTGCAACCCCAGGCAAGTCACTTAACCTTCAGCCTAGCCCTAACCACTCTTTTGCCTTAGAATCAACTGGTTCTAAGACAGAAGATAAGGGTTTAAAAAAAAGTGCCTTGATTTCTGGATTTGTTCATTTCACATGATATCTCCTGTATCCCCTTTAAGACAGGGCTAACTGGCCTCTTCATAATTTTCTATTGTTGATGGACTGATGTCAGGACTCAGCTTTGTATATAAGAATTTATTTGTTAATCTAGTCAGATTTTATATGTATATATAATATATATTTCTCATATATACACATATACAACATATATTTATGTATGTGTACATATACACACAAGCACATATATAAAATCTGTTATTACAACTAGAATATACTATAAAGGGGACCAGGCAAAACTAAAAATCACTTTAAAAAGATCTCATTTGATCCTCATGACAATTGGAAGGATAGGTGCTATCATGATCTTCATTTTACAGATGAGGAAACTTTGGTTGAGGATGTTAAATGACCTGCCCAAGATCACACAACTGGGGCATATTGGAGGTTGGATCTGAATTCAGGTCTGCCTGACTCCAACATTCATTTATTAATACCACCCCACACTACTGGAGTCTCTGGTGAAAGTGGAGTGAAGAGCATCAAGAGCATCTGCAAAGGCCAGGACATTTACTACAGATTCTGTGTTTGCATTGCAGCCCAGAAACCTAGTCAAATTTCTTCCTTTAAAAAACCAGACACACTTTTTTTAGGTTCTACCCTCTTATTGATTATAAAGGACCAAGCCCTTCTTTTTCCCTTCTGCTAACTCCTAACCCCACCTAAATTACTCTGCATCTCTACAGGTAGAAATGAAATGAGGCCACTGCAGCTGGGGGGGGGCTGGAGAGAGCCTGGCTCTGCTACCACTCCTAGACTATTATCGGATACTTCTCTCTAGTCATACTGAGATCTTTCTGGCAACAAGAGATCAGAAAACTGGTTTCTTGCCTCTCAATTGGCAAGATTTTAAGCTGGAACAATGATAGCTGATGCTTACAATGAGATTTCAGGTTTGCATAACTATTTCTGTACAAGATGTCATCTGAGCCCTATAACAACAGTAGAGATTTATGTCTTGATTGTCCCTGGTTGCTTGCCTGTTCCTAACACACACACCCAAACACACCCCATTAGATGAGAAATTCTTCACTATTAAGGGCTCTTTTCTACCTTTCTTAGGATTCCAGGGCTTGGAACAGTGCCTGGCACATAGTAGGCCTATGTTTAATGACTAATTCTTTTAAATGAGGCAACAGGCTAAGAAAGATTAAGTGATTTTCCCAGTCATAAGACTAATTAAGCACAGTACCTGACACATAGTAAGCACTTAATAAATGTTGTACTGGCTGTCTCATTTTTACAAATGAGGAAACTAGAGATCAGAAAGATTAAGTCACTTGCCTAGTCATTCATCTGTCTAATTAAGGGTCAGAGATGAGGTCTGAATCTGCCTCCAAAACCCAACACCCCCCCAGCTGGAAAGGGCTGACCCTATGATTCACAACCACCAGGTGCTTTAGGTTATATTCTCCCACTAGAAAGAGAAAAATCAAAAGAATTTGAGTGAATGTGGGGGTGGGAAAGATGAGCTTAGAATGATAGCACAGCTCTTTCCAAGGTTTACCCTCAAAAAGGGTTTTCCCCAAAACAACCCCATGAGGGAGGGGAATGAAACTGTTCTCATTTTACAGGGAGGCAAGTTGCAACTCAGGGAGTTCATCCGTCCAACAAGGCCGGTAGGGGTGAAGAACCTCAAGTCCAGGCTCAGGGCCCTCACCCCCAGGGGGCACCTAAGAGGCTGATGCCCTCAAAAGCGTGTGTGCAGCTTCTCCCGCCACCTACACTCTACAGAGCTCTCTCCGGGACCTCCCTCCCCACTCCAAGCCGGCCGCAGGCTCCTCCCCTCACCCCCTCCCAGTTCCCCACCCGAGCAACCTCCTCCGGGGGCGGGCCTCGGCGGCTCCACGCGGGGGCGCCGGAGCCGAGCAGGGCAGGGCGGGGCGGATACCCGGGCTCCTCACCAGGAAGGCGGCCAGGATGCCCTGTAGCGCGTCTAGCCTCTCCTCCTCCTCGTCCTCCTGCAGGACGCCCCGGATATAGGCGCCGTACACAGCCCTGTCCACCCCCAGTGCCTCCAGCCGTCCGTCCAGCCACGGCCCGAAGCCGCCGTCGCCTTCACCCGAGGCCGTGGCTCCGCTGGGCGCCGCCATCTTAGGGCCGGGGTCCTCCCCGCCGCCGGGCCGCCTCCTACATTGCCTGATGGGGACGGCCCGCCACATGCATTGCGCATGCTCCCAGAGGGCACCGTCCAGTGCTGGAGCGAGCGTGGAAGGAGCTGAAGGTGGAGCCAAAGGTTAAAGGAGCCGCCCCTCGGGAAAGGAGGAGAGGTGATTGGTCGCCCGGTATCTGGCAGGTACAGGACCCGCCCGGTCCGGGATAGCTATGTTTCAAACTAGGCATGTCCCGTCTTAATTGTCCCTTAGTTCCCTAGATCCTAACCCAATGCTCTCACCTTAGTCAATAGCATAATACTTACCAAAAACAACAACATAATAGCTAGCATTTATATAGTGCTTCAAGATTTGCAAAGCACTTTACAAATATCTCATTTCGAACCTCACTACCGTCATGGAAGGTAGGTGTTCCCATCCGGACTTTACGGATGAGAGGAAACTGAGGCAGAGAGAGGTTAAATGACTTGTCTAGCGTTACATAGTTTAGGAAGTCTTTGAGATCGGATCTGAATTCAGGTCTGACTCCAACATTGATTTGTTTAAATGTTTTTTCGTGTGTGTGTGTGTGTGTGTGTGTGTGTGTGTGTACTTAGCACTGGAGATGCAAAGTTAAGTCAGCTAGCATTTATTATCTTGGCAGATAGATTCCCAAATATTCTATATTGTTTAGAGTGATTTTAAATGGAGTTTCTCTTTCTTACAGCCGGCATTTATTATTCCCTCAGACAAGACTACCTCAAGTCTCCCCCTTCTCCAATCCATTCAGCCACTAAAGTGATTTTCCTAAAATGCAGGTCTAGTTTTGTCACTTCACACTACTCAATAAACTCCAGTGGCCCTCCCCCCATTTCCTCCAAGAGCAAATACAAAGTGCTCTGTTTGGCTTTCAAAGCCCTTCATAACCTAGCTCTCTCCTTCCTTTTCAAGTCTAATGTGTTCTCTTCCATCCTGTGGAACAAAACCCTCCACCTCTCAGTGCAAGGTATTCTGTCCTGATACCCCATGGCTGGAATGCTCTCTCTGCACTCCTGTTACTGACCTCCCTGGATTACTTTAAGTCTAAATTAAATTCTCATCTTCTACAGGAAGCCTTCCCCAGCCTCTTTTAATTCTAGTGCCTTCCATCTGTTAATTAGCTATTTATCTTGTATATAACTTCCATTTTACACATTTTGTTTGCTTGTGTTCTCCCTCATTAGACTGTAAGTTCCTTGAGAGCAAGGGGTGTTTTTAACTTCCAATTGTATTCCTAGCACTTATTAAAGTGCTAGTACAAATAGATCTTTAATAAACATTTATTAAATAACTGATTAAATGCTTACTATGTGTCAGGCACTCTCCCAAGTGCGGGGGATGTTAGGGATCAAGTCAACAAGCTCTTAGATATTAAGATATTTAATAGATATTAAGAACTTACTGTGTGTAGGGCACTGCTAAGTGCTGTAATACAGTCCTTGCCCTCCAGGATCCTTACATTTTTATGGGAGAGAGAACATATAAATAGGTATATACAATATATAGAGAGTGTAGCTGGAAAGTAATCTCTGAGCACTAATTATGAAGGTAATCATAGCATTGGAGAAAGATGAGTGAGATGAGGAAAGGCCTCCTATATAGTAGGTGAGACTTGATCTGAGCCTTGAAAGAAGCCAAAAGGCAGTGGTGATGAAAGAGAGCATTTCAGGCACAGAGGACAGCCAAGGCAAAGGCATGGAGGCTAGTGGAGATGAGGTGGCCTGTGTGAGAAACAGTAAGTAAGCCTCTTGTATCTAAATCATAAAATGTGTCGAGGAAAGTAAAGTATGAAAAAAGACTGTGAAGATAGAAAGAGTCCAGGTTGTAAAGAGCTTTCAATGGCACACCCTGAAGAAGAACACTCTGGTGTCTTTTAAACATTCTTCAGCCTTTAAAGCTCTAATGGCTCCCATTTGGTGAGTTTAGAGGAATGTCTACCCCAAGCATGTGAAGCCTGAGGAATGGGTGGATGATGGATGAGAACAAGTTGTTCTTCCATCCATGAAGATAGCTAAAGCAGGCATAAAGCGCTTAGAGCTTGGTCAGACATCAAAGAAACCAAGGTCACCCCCTTTAGTTGTCCTGGCTTTTGGCTGGACTTCGATGACTGGAAAAGAGTGAAGCTAATGACTGTGCAATCTCTGCCTCTCTTAAATCCAATTCATGTACAAGTCAAGACATTATCCATGATGTCATTAGTCTTTGGAAAACAAAGGACAAACAACAATAATAAAAGTGATATTGTTTTTAATTACCTCACCCATAGGACTTGGCAGCCGACAAAACACTTTCACAAAATCATCTCATCTGTAGGATTTAGAGCTGGAAGGAACTTAGAGATCTGAAGAGGGAACTGAGACCCAGTGAGGTAACTTGCCCAAGGGGATAGCACATAGGAACATAAACCTTAGTTTTTACCTCTGGTTCTCTGGATTCCAGGTTTTCTCTTTCCAAGTCCACAGTTCCCTTTCAGTGACTTTCATACAGTACCATGTCTAGAAGTCTCTAACTATTATTATCAAGAGCGAATTATGGGGGAGTGAGGAAATTTCAGGCCAGATTTTAATCCAGTCTCCAAACCTGGCTCACTACCCACTGAACCACCAAGCTGCCCTATGAAATTTACTCTTTAGAGAGAGAAGTCTTTATATAAACTTCCATTTTGGGTTTCCTCTGCAACTCCAATAAATCTTTTTCTTGAGTATAATTCATTTCTTTTTTTTAGCCCTTACCTTCTGTCTTAGAATTGATACTATGTATTAGCTCCAAGGCAGAAGAGAAATAAGAACTAAATAGAAATTATCTTCTAGGAGCAGCTAGGTTGCTCAGTGGCTAGAGAACCAGGTTTAGAGACGGCAAGTCCTGGATTGAATGCTAGCCTCAGAAACTTCCTAGCTATATGACCTGGACAAGTCACTTAATACCCATTGCTTAGCCCTTGCTACTCTTCTCCCTTGGAACTGACATTTAGTACATTTATTTTTTAAAAACCTTTACTTCCCATCTTAGAATCAATATTGGTTTCAAAGCAGAAGAGGGGTAAAGGCTAAGCAGTGGGGAATGGAGCTTAAGTGACTTGCCTAGGCTTACACAACTAGGAAGAATCTGAGTCTAGATTTGAACCCAGAACCTGCTATCTTGTTCTCTACCTTGTTCTCTACATACTGAGCCATCTAGCTGCCCTCTTAATATTGATTCTAGGACAGAAGGTAAGGATTGTTATTGTTTGTTTTTAATAGAGTGAATTATGCCCAAGAACAAGTTTGATTGGAGATACAGAAGGAGACCCAAAGCAGAAATTTAGATTTCAACTTCTCTCCCTAAAGAGTTTATAGCCGCGCTCTTTGTGGTGGCAAAAAATTGGAAAATGAGGGAATGGCTGAACAAATTGTGCTATCTGCTGGTGATGGAATACTATTGTGCTCAAAGGAATAATGAACTGGAGGGATTCCATGTGAACTGGAAAGACCTCCAAGAACTGATGCAGAGTGAAAGGAGAACATTGTACACAGAGACAGATACCCTGTGGCACAATTGAATGTAATGGACTGCTCTACTAGCAGCAGTGCAATGATCCAGGACAGTTCTGAGGGACTTATGAGAAAGAATGCTATCCACATCCAGACAAAGAACTGGGAGTAGAAACACAGAAGAAAAACAACTGCTTAATCACATGGTTCGATGCAGATTCTAAGTGACCACCCTAATGCAAATATTAATAATATGGAAATATGTCTGGATCAATGACACATGTAAAACCCAGTGGAATTGCTTGTTGGCTATGGGAGGGGGTTGGGAGGAGGGGAGGGAAAGAACATGATTCATGTAACCATGGAAAAGTATTTTAAAATAATTAATTAAATAAATGAACTTTAAAAAAAAGAATACATTTCACAGGGCAGCTAGGTCACTCAGTAGATAGAGAACCAGGTCTAGAGATAGCAGGGCCTGGGTTCAAATCTGACCTCAGACACTTTCTAGTTGTGTGACCTTGGAAAACTCACTTAACCCTGATTACCTAGACTTTATCACTCTTCGGCCTTGGAATTTGTACTTAGTATTGATTTTAAGATAGAAGGTAAGGATTTTTTTTTTAAAGTAAATTTCATGCAGAGGTTTACATATATCCACACAAATGTGAAAGTATTATCTCTTTAGAACAATTTATAATTGGGGGATGGAGAGAGGAGGAAAAGGGGACCTTCAAGGAAAGGAGCATCAAAGACTGTGTGGCTGGCTTCACACCCCCAAACCGTTTCATAGTCTTGTGATCAGCGAGGTCTCTCAGGACAAAGGGCTTCTCCAGCTTAAAGTAATATTGTGGGTTCCTAAAGCCATGTGCTTTCTCCTCATGGTAAAGCTTCCCCACACAATTTAGAGTCAGGGCTTCTTACATCATTATCATCACTTAATGTCGTCTTTCAAGAGTGTGTTGTTAGTCTGCACATGTGGGAGACAAGACGATGGATGACTTATTCAGTCCACAAGTCTACCATGTGGGGAGCTTCGGTGCCTCCTCCTAGCCATGTGCGGACACAGAGGCCCTTTATTGACTGCAGAGTCCTGAGGGCTGCTGGCCAGTGCAGGGATGAAAGGGCACAGACAGCCCTTCCCACTCTTCCTTTCCTGCTGTAAATCATAGCAGGACTGTTGGAGCAAGTTCTGCAGGAGTGGGTTGGAGAAGGGGCAGATTGCCCTAACCAGCATCTTGGCCTCCATGTAGCTATGAGCCCATGGCATCAAAAGTACATGTCCTATGTAAAACCCAGTGGAATTGCTCATTGGGTACAGGAGGTGGGAAGGAGGAAGGGAGAGAAAGAACATGAATCATGTAACCATAGAAAAATATTCTAAATTAATCAAATAAATAAAAAAAATTTGAAGATAAATAAACAAATAAATGGAGTACGTATCCTACACAAGCAAGCATACCCTTTGGTTTAGGCTGCCTTTTTTGTGTTTATTCCTTACTTTTTTTTTTTAAACCCTTACCTTCTGTCTTGGAGCCAATACTCTGTATTGGCTCCAAGGCAGAAGAGTGGTAAGGGTAGGGAATGGGGGTCAAGTGACTTGCCCCAGGGTCATCCAACTAGGAAGTATCTGAGGCCACATTTGAACCCAGGACCTCCCGTCTCTGGGCCTAGCTTTCAATCCACTGAGCCACCTAGTGGACTCCCTTGTTTGTTCCTTCCTAATCTTGACCTAATGGATATCTATTCTGAGTTGAAGATGTCCAGCCATGATGATGACTATGTAATTTTAAGTGTAGATCAGCATTGGATAGAAGTTGAATAATAGTAAGGGAGAAATCCTGGGAAACCACTCTGCAATTTGGGGGGAACATCATCACCAACAAAAGGTTTGGCCAAAGTCTGGCCATTTTAAGAGCAACATGTATCAAGAGTTGCTTGTACAGTGCAGAGCCGAGGTGAAGGGTAAAATTCCTAATTAGTTGTCCTCAAACAAGTTTGTGTTCTAATGAGGTTAGAGTATAAAGTATAAGTATAAAATATGAAAAAGCAAGTATAAATTAAAAGGTTTAATGAGGTTTAAGTATAAGTCATGTAGAAGAATGTTAATGATAGTTATGCTACTGGAATCCTTTTAAAAATCATTCTTTAATGTACACTGGGAGCCTTTTATATTTAATACTTTTTTTTTTTGCCTTTTCTTTGTATTAACTGAAGGTGTTCCCCAAGGCTCTGCCCCAGGCTCTTCTTTCCTTTTCTTTTATGCTATCTCATTTGGTGATCTTTCTATTTCCATAGGTTCAGTTATCTCTAGGACTGTATATCCAGCTTCAGCCCATGGCCTACATTCTAGTTCCACAATTATCTCTTGCACATCTTAAGCTTGTATATCTCAAACTGGATGTCTCGTAGGCATCTCAAACTCAGCCTATCCAAAACAAAATTCATTATTCTTCCCCACAAACCCTCCCTTCTTTTAAACTCCCCTATTACTTTTTCTTTTTAAACCTTGGAATTGCTACCAAGTGTTAGTTCTAAGGCAGAAAAGCATTAAGGACTAGACAGTTGGGGTTAAAGTGACTTGTTCAGGGTCACACAGCTAGGAAGTTTCTAAGTTCAAATTTGAACCCAGGACTTCCTGTGTCTAGGCCTGACTGAGCCACCTAGCTGCCTCCTCCACTGTTACTCTTGAGGCCACCACCTTCCTTCCAAGCAACTAGGTTCACAACTTTGACTCCTCAGGTTCTCTCCCCTCGCATATCCATCCAGTCTTGTAAGTTCTGCCTTCACACCATCTCCCTCTATATCCCCTTCTCTCCAGAGCCGAAGCACTAGTTCAGGCCCTCGTTACCTTTCATCTCAATGACTGTACTAGCCTTTCATCTGGCCACTCTACCTTTAGGAACTGAAGGGACAGACCTTTTGTCTGTGAACTTTTTTTAAAAAATATTTTGATAACTCTCAAAATAATTGGTTTCCTTTATAATTCAATGTAGTTTATTTCATTCATTTAGAAACATTCTTAAAAAATAAATAACTCTAAAAACATTCTGAAAAGGGTGTACAAAGAATTCAGCAGACTGCCAAAGGGGGGGTCCATGTCACAAAAAAGGTAAGGTAGCCCTGCTCTGGTTTCTCCCCCTCCCTCTAGTCCAATCTATACTTCACTCAGCTGCCAATGAGATTTTTCTAAAATGTAGGCTTTGTCACTCTGTTCATTGAGTGTTCATGGCTTCCTATTACTTTTAGGATCAAATATAAACCCCTTTATTTGGCATTTAAAGCTCCTCATAATCTTACTCTTTCCTACATTTCCAGTCATATACTTTACTCCTCTCTTACCCCATATGATGGATGTATGGCGTGTTCCAGGAAGACTAGTAACTCTGGTGTGGGGCTTGCCTTTTCAGGGCTGGCCTCCTCCTTTGCTGCCCCCCCAGCTCTTATCTATGACTGCAAGAAGCTATAGCTGCCATACCCTGGCAAAATGATCTCAGCAGGCTGGACAAACCTGATTGAGAGGAACCAACAGGCCTCAAACCTGTTAATGAGTTAGGGGAGTATGTACCCCAAACAAAGAAAGAATGAGTAGGTGAGAACAATTTGTTCTAATGGCCCTGAAATAGGTGCTGTGAAGCACTTAGACCTTGGTTAGACATCCAAGAAGCCATGATCATCTGCTGCATCCTGAGTCATATCAGTTGCCAAGACTTTTGTCTCACCACTGGACCTGGAAGACTCTGGAAGGAAGAGTGAGGCTGATGACTTTGTACAACTCTGCCCCATTTAAATCCAGGATGCTCAAGTCAAAAGATGTCACCAGTGACATGTTGGTCCCCTTCAAGTACGAAGAACAATAACCAACCAACTCCATATACTATTATCTCAGTTCCTCATAATATAACACTCCTCCCATCTCCATCCCTTGGCACTGGCCAGTCCCCATGCCTGGAATGTTGATTCTCACATCTTTAGCCCCTTGTTTTCCCTGGCTTCGTTCAAGATCCAGTTCAAGTCCCATCATCTTTTGCAAGGATCTTCCTTTAGTTCCTTTCTATAGATTTTAGCACCTTCCTTGCTCAGATTAACTTCCATCCATTC
>NC_058133.1:200295461-200349807 GCF_016433145.1 Gracilinanus agilis
CTCTCTCTTCCTCTCTGTTTCTGTTTCTGTCTCTATCTCTCTCTTCCTCTTTGTCTATCTCTGTCTATCTCTGTTTCTGTCTCTCTGTCTCTCTGCCTCTGTCTCTGTCTCTCTCTCTCTCTCTCCCCCCCCGCCTTTTGTCTTGGTGTCAAGGGCTAGGCAATCAGGATTGAGTGGCTTGCCCAGGATCACACGGAGAGACCAAATTTGAACCCAGGTCTTCCCAACTCGAGGCCTGATGCTCTATCCACCATGCTCCCTAGCTGCCCAACTCTAAAGTCTGTTAATGGTCAAAGCCAACGGTCCCCAGGACAGCCCTTCAGATATTTGGTCCTTATGTTCTTCCCTCCCCTCTTGGTCTTCCCAATATCCTTGGCTGCTTAAAGAAAATTGTCTTATGGGGGCAGCTGGGTGGTTCAGTGAATAGAGAGCCAGGCCTAGAGATGGGAGGTCCTGGGTTCAAATCTGGCCTCAAACACTTCCCAACTGTGTGACCCTGGGTAAGTCATTTAACCCCCATTGCCTAGCCCTTATCACTCTTCTGCCTTGGAGCCAATACACAGTATTGACTCCAAGACAGAAGGTAAGGGTTTAAAAAAAAAAAAAGCAACAAACACTCCACCATCAATACCCAAAACTGATATTCTACCTAAATTACTTACTGATCAATTTCAATTTGTATACTATGCCAGCCAGTATTGAATTTACTTTATTATTTTAAAAATTAATTTTTTTGTCCTATGAATATAGTGCATGGATTTATTTATCTCTAGCACATCTCATATACATTATACTCATATTACTAGATACATAATATTCATAACTATACAAACTACATTAATATCTATTAGTACTATAATTTATCTAATACATAGGTATTCTTAACCTAAAATATATCATAATTTTATGTAGGACACATACCAGGGGTTCCCAAACTTTTTTGGCCTACCGCCCCCTTTCCAGAAAAAATATTACTTAGCCCCCTGGAAATTAATTTTTTTTAATTTTAATAGCAATTAATAGGAAAGATAAATGCATCTGTGGCCATCACCGCCTCCCTGGATCACTGCAGCACCCACCAGGGGGCAGTAGCGCCCACTTTGGGAATCACTGACATATACATTAGTTCCATGGTTACAGGATCAACAAACCTTAATCTTATTAGAATATCACCCCCATCAGGAGTACCTCAATCCTCCCCTCATGAGAGATCATCATCCCACCATCTAAAGGCTTACAGTCCTTCAGAGGAGATGCATGAATTGTGACCTAATTCCTTCAGCTGGCTACTGGTTGTTACTTCAGGATCATGAACTTGTTCCTTGCATCCAAACTGCCATTAAATAAGGCATCACGATATTACTAATCAGCCCATAATGTGACATAACTGATTGCATGAGGGAGGATTTTTTTTGGGGATGCTATATCCAACGGGCAGGCGCCTCAGGCACCCATATAGTCTAGGACCTAACATAAAGTGCTGTTCTCGGAGTTCACACAGACTAAATGAGGATATTATATGAATGATTATAAGACATATTATTGTATTATAAGAATAACTACATAGTGTGTAGTATTAATTAGTAGTAATATTATTATTAATAGTATATGCTAAGAGTAGCATTCATTCATTAACAGTAGTATTAATAAGTTATTATTTAATCCATTAATAGTTGACATTAAATCAACGATCTAAAGATGTGTATTTTATATATTCCTCCCGGGTGACAAGAGAGAGTGGATGGCTTTAACAAGTTGAAGAGTACGAGAACAGGGAGCCTGGGAATGCTTCCATCTAGGGGCCAGGCTCCTCTCTCCTAAACCCATTTCCAAACAGGAAGTTCAAATACAGAACAGGGGAGTGTGCCCAATCCCCCAGTCCCTGGGGCCAATAGCAATTCCATAAGCTTAGCCATCCAAGAATGCTGAGAACAGCATTATTATCTGTGAAAGCAAACACCTGGATGCAAAATATATAGCCAATAATTAGGTCATCACTGAATATACTGTGGAATATTTCTGCATCATAAGGAATTATAAATTTGAAGAATTCAGAAAAGCATGGGAAGATTTGGATGAAGTGATTCAAAGTAAAAAAAAAAATATAAACAGGGCTGAAAAAACAATGTACAGAATGGCAGCAACAATTTAAATAAAACTGACATAGAGAAGCAAAGATAAAACTCTAGTCATTGTTAATACTATATTATCAAAAAGTAGGGAGTCAAGGACAGTTCAGTAGATAGAGAGATAGGAAGTTCTAGGTTCAAATCTAGACTCAGACACCTCCTAGCTGTGTGGGCAAGTCATTTAAATCCCATTGCCTAGCTCTTACTACTTCTCTGCCTTGGAACCAATACTTAGCATTGATCCTAAGATAGAAGGTAAGGATTTTATAAAAAAAGGCCCCGTTATGGAATACCCTTTATGTTGATATAAAAGAGGGAATATGCCCTTTAAAATAAGTTATCCTGTTATACGAATTTAGAGAAAACAGGCCAGTTCCCCCTGAGCCACCTAGCTGCCCCTTGTGACACAGATTATTTATTGATCAAAGAAGTTCCCTAGTCAACTTGATGAATTTACAGAGAGAAAAAGCCTTTACTGAGGGCTTTGCCTCTGCCATAGAAATGTAAACATGCCCATCTGACTGGTTATCCACTCAAAGTCACCAAGTGAGGGATGAATTGGTTGACTGAAACTATTGACTGAAACAACTGGACTGTTGTAGCCCCAAAGCCCCGAGGAAAGGTGCACACGTAGCCTGAGAAGAACTGTGAGGACGGGTTTTTTAGATACTCTAGAATCTGCTTTCTGCACTGTTTATGAGCTATGAGTCCTTTGTTTTTAATTTTCTCTAGAGTGAAATAAGAGCGGCTAGGTGGCGCCATAGTGCAGAGAAAGCCAGACCTGGAGTCAGACTCATCTTCCTGAGTTCAAATCTGACCTCAGTCTTTTTACATTTTACTAAGTATAAAGATTGCTAAGACCCACTTGGAGAACCTGAAGAGAGGGGATGCTAGAACTAGAAGCCTTAGAATAGGAGATGTCAAAACTAGGAAGGGGGAGGGGTCTTGAGAATATATAAGAAATAGGAAGAACATTTGCCAGCTATGTGACCCTGGGCAAGTCACTTCACCTTGCTTGCCTCAGTTTCCTCATATATCAAATGAGCTGGAGAAAGAAATGGCAAACCACTCCAGTATCTCTTCCAAGAAAACTCCAAATGGGGTTGAGAAGAGCTGGACATGACGGAAACACCTGAACAACAACAATAATAAAGAGCGAATAAAGGTTGCCCTTTACCTGATATATTTATCGTTCTTTTGAGTGCATATATGAAACCCTTCTATATACATTGATTGAGATTTAGACATAAGTTAGTTCTATTCAGAAATTTTCCAGGGCCTATTTGAGATGGGGGCAATATGTGTCAAAGTCAAGTGATGTGAAGGACTTGGCCTGGATCAAGTCCTATTTATGAGGCCACTGGAAGATAGATTATACTACAAACAACAGAAAATCCTAGCTGTTGTAGGAAATATGCTTGATGAGATGATTGGGATGTGCCATGTCAAAATAAAAGTTAATAATGTTTTATAAAAGAAAATATTCAGGTTTTTTTTTGCCAGTGATTTAGATAAAGGCACAAATAGCATACTCATCAAGTCAATGGTAACAAAAATGATAGCTAGCACATTGGATGACAGAGAGATGCAAAGAAGTCTTGAATGCCTAGAACACTGGACCAAATTGAATAAAATTAATTAATTATTTAGGGATACTTTTGTTGTCAATTGTGTTCGACTCTTCATGATCTCATTTTGGAGTTTTCTTGGTAAAGATTTTAGAGTGGTTTGCCATTTCCTTTTCTAGCTCATTTGACAGATGAGGAAGTTGAGGCAAGTTTTTTAAGGCAATAAGTTAAGTGACTTGCCCTGGGTCACAGAGCTAGTAAATGTCTGATATCTGAGGCCAGATTCGAACCCTTAAAGAAGAGTCTTCCCAACTCTAGGCCTGGCATTCTATCTACTGTCCTACCTAGCTGCTAAGTGAAGTTCACATGAATGGTATCTTCTATATCTTACAGTTCAACTTCACAAACACAGGATTGAGGAGGCATGATTAGAACAGAGTTCATTGGAAAAAGATCTGGGGATTTTTAAACAAGTTCATAGTCTGAAGAGACAGGAAGAAAAAAAGCCAACGTGAAATTGAGCTACATTAAGAGAGTCCTAACTTCCATGAAGAAGGAAGTGGTAGTTCCAATGTACCCTATGTCCTACCTGACAAAGACTACATCTGAAGGGCTTTATTCAGTTTGGGGAACTTTCAGAAAAACAGGGATATCTCAAGAGCATGGAGAGAAGAGATTCCAGGATAACGAAAGGCCTCGAGTCCCTGTCATACAAGGACTTGTTAATGTCTGGGGATTGTTAATGAACTGGGGATACTTAGCCTGGAGGAGGAAAAATTTGGGAGGGATGAGATAACTGACTTCCAAGATTAGAAAGGTGTCATGTCGAAGAAGGGGATCATGGGAAGCTTTGGAACCCTTAAGAGCTCTCCATGAAATGGACTGACTTGAGAGGGAGGGGATTCCCTTCAGCAGGCAGAGGTTGGATGACCATATTATAGCTGCCATGCTATAATAAGGATTCCTTTCAGGTTATAGGTTGCATTTCCTAAGTTGAATGTTCTCAGCCTTTGCCCTTACTATGTAACGTGATTTCTATTTGTTCAAAAATTACTTCTATAAGATTATAGTGATTATGCATCAAAGTATCTCGGGCCATCGCCAGTCATCCTGACTTGTGTCCTGCCACCGGACTTGGATGGCTCTGGAAGAGAGAGGGAGGCTGATGACTTTGTGCCACTCTGCCTCACTTAAATCCAGTTCCCTCACAAGTCAAGACATCACCCCATGATGTCACTGGTCCTCTTAGAAAATGAAAGATGAACAACACCTATTATCTCATTTTTCTTATCTTTGGCTGCTTTTTGTCATTGAATACAAGTGATAGGATAGGAGCTCATCGTCTGCAGACTTACTAAAAGCATCTTCAGAACAATTCCAAGAGCAAACAAGATACGGATGTGGTTTCCACCATTTTGCTCCATAATTTGCGTTAATCATTAAACCCTAGGTCCTGAAGGATAATCTTCCTATAACTTATAGTGGCAATGATCTCTGGTGGAGAAAAAAAATGAAATGTCAGAGAAAAAAATGTTTAATTTTACAAGCTTTTCACTTTATTAAGCAATACACGTCAATTGCCAACAAATCAGGCCCAGGCCTCTTTTTTCAGCTTAGGGCTGGACCTCAAATACAGGGGGAGACAGATTTTTATATATTAAAGATAATCAAATAAGACAAGTTAATTAAAAGGAAACAATTAACCATGGTACAGTATTAGGTAATCTGATTTCTAATTAAACAAAAGATTTGGGTATTTCTAAGTTGTGAGGGGAAGAACAAACAGATTCCATTCCCTGAATTCAGAAAAAGAGATGTCCCACTCCCCCCAAATGTCTGTAAACAAAACAATATGGGAACACTGACTGATCAGTGTGGAATCAGTTTTCAGATAAGACATACTATGGCTAGAGATGTATAATTGTGAGAAAATGCCTTACATCAGTCTTTAAATCTAACCAGGTTTCTGGTCAGCATGACCTAAGTCCTTGGTTAAGGGTCTCTAAGCTATCAGAAGTGGTCCAGTTTTCCAGCTATGTAAGAGTAGGTTCAAACAATGCAGTCAGGTTTTTTCTCAGTTCTCACAGTTCAGTGAAATTTTCTTATAACACAGTAATTGGACCAAACCCATAATTGAATAGAAACTAAGTAGCTCCAGAACTGAGTCACAAGATGGAGGCAGCGGGGTTCATTCAATTCTGACCACCTCTTGCTGCTCCAATCTCTTCACTTCTTTCAGACCTAATCCTGAAAAGATGCTCTACCATTTCTGTAAACATACCTTCGTGACTTATTCATTTGTTTTACACTTTGCCAACACATTGTTGGTGGAATTCATGGGAACGATTTCCCAATGTGGACCTTTTGGTTCCATGACATTTCATATTCTTCATCTAGAATAGATATATACTCATTAGGTGACACTGGGTAAATCCACTTGAATGTACCTATTCTGAGCCTTTGCTATTGTTCTGTGAAGTGAGTTCTTTGTTCTAAAAGTATTTCTGTACATTTTAAACCTGTTTGTAATGTCTCTGAGAAGATCTCTCAATCCATTTCCTCCTTTTTGAGGAGGTATTCCTTGTAAATTATAAAAAATATTGTTTCCACACCGAAGAAAAACAACTGCTTGAACACATGGGTTGATGGGGATATGATTTGGGATGTAGACTCGAAAGGACCAACCCAGTGCAACTATCAATAATATGGTCTTGATCAATGACACATGTAAAACCCAGTGAAAATGCACGTTGGCTATGGGGAGGGGGAGGGATTTGAGAGGGAGAGAAAGAACATGAATCATGTAAACATGGAAAATTTTTCTAAAAAATTAAAAAAAAATTGTTTCCACATGTAATTGAGAAAAACAACAGTAAAAGAAAGTAAAAAACCAAAACACTTTATCTTCTGTCTTTGAATCAATACTGGTAAAGTAAATTTAAAATAAATTTTCTTTACAGTAATGCTGCATACATACTTCATTTTTATACATAATTACTCATTAATAAATTGTATTTTAATGCATGTTAATCTTCAATGGCATTTCACAATAACAGACTAATAATATTTTAATTTCTTTTTTCCTTAATATCTTTAATTTTTACATTTTTATCTCAGTTCCAGTTTACTCAAATAACCTTTTAGGGATGGTCAGACAATCAAAACAGTAGACATTATTTGACTAAAATTTAGTATCTTCATAAGGAAAAAGACTTGTACAAAAATATTTATAGCTGTGCTCTTTGTGGTGGCAAAAAAATTGGAAAATGAGGGGATGCCCTTTCATTGGGGAATGACTAAACAAATTGTGGTATCTGCTGGTGATGGAATACTAATACTATTGTGCTCAAAGGAATAATGAGCTGGAGGAATTCCACGTGAACTGGAAAGACCTCCAGGAATTGAGGCAGAGCGAAAAGAGCAGAACCAGGAGAACTATATACACAGAGATGGATGCACTGTGGCACAATCAAATGTAATGGACTTCCCTACTAGCAGCAATACAGGACAATTCTGAGGAACCTATGGGAAAGAATGCTATCCACATCCAGAGAAAGAACTGTGGGAGCAGAAACACAGAAGAAAAAAAACAACTGCTTGATCACATGTGTCGATGGGGATGTAGACTCTAAACAATCACCCTAGTGCAAATATCAATATGGAAATAGGTCTTGATCAATGACACACATAAAACCCAGTGAAAATATGTGTCAGCTATGGGGAGGGGAGAGATGGGGCGTGGGGGAGAGAGAAAGAACATGAATCATGTAACCATGGAAAAATTTTCTTCACTAATAAGCATTTTTTAAAAATAAAAATAAAACCTAGTATCTTAAAGTTTAGTTTTAAGTTACCACAATAGATGTTATTTTTTGCTTTTTGTCATATTTTTTTGGAATAAAGATAACGACTTAAATCGAATCAAATTTTTGTATAGGATATGTCATCATTTTTTAACTTTGAAATTGAATAAAATGGTAGTTTTTGAAATTTTTGAAAATTTAGAAAACTTTAGGAAATTTCTAAACAATTTTTCTTTGTATTAACTGTTTCTCTTTCTTTATATTTCTTTTTAATTTCATAAGTGATCCTAAAATGTTTAATTTAAACCAATTTTTATTTAAACCAATTCTTTTTGATGTTTTACATTTTTTACTATTTATTAGTAATATCTGCAGTTTCCCCCCTCTTTTATTTTAAATTTGCATTCCAAATGTGGTGAATTGTGGAAATTGCATTTTTTAAACAATATTATAGATGTTATAATTGAGTCCTAACCATTGTCCATGTAAAAATGCATGATGATTGGAGGATTCAAGGGTATCCATAAGACACATGAAAACATTCTCAAGATGCCGTCTCCTCTGTTATGGTCTCCATTAGGGTCTCCAGGGATATGAGAATCGATACTGCCTTTCCAAGGCAGAAAATCAATAAAAGTTAGGCAATTGGAGGGTTAAGTAACTTACCTAGGGTCAGACATCTAGGAAGTATCACATTTGAACCCAAGACCTTCCATCTTTAGATCTGGCTCCCTGTCTACTTAGCCACCTCCCTGCTCCTCTTTATTTCTGTTTAAGAAATTTTTAAATTTATGATAGGGGATGCTACCCACTTCCAGAGAAAAAGCTGTTGGAGTCATCTTTCACATCAGTGTATCATTAGTTTCATTTGGGGATTTGGGTTATGTCTGAGTTTGCCCTTACAACAATGACCAGTATGGAAGTGTGTTTTGCTTGACAATAAACATAAAATTGTTTTAATTTTTAAAAAGAAGATATCCTTAAAACTCCCACTATAACAGAAACCTCCACCTACAATCCTAATCTTTCTTTAGCTTCTTTTCCTAAACTGGAAGGAAAAGGCCAGAAGGACTAGTATACAGTCAGTCAACTAGCATTGAAGAAGCTATGTGCCATTCAGTTCTTAAAAGAGCCATCAAGTTTTTCTCCCTTCCAGCTCAATCCTGCCTTAAACTCTATTAACTAAAGTAATCCAAGAATTATCTCCCTTCTGTAAGATTTAAATTAATGTTCAACAACTCTAAGAATTATATTTTATGAAGTTTATTAATAATCACTAGAAGTAAAGGAATAAAAAGGTAATTATCTAGCAAAATAAGACCGCTTGACTAAATTTTCTTGCTTGTTTAAAAAGTCTGATCCACCAAAGCTGTGACAGGAAGAGAAGAGTGAGAGGCAGGGCTACACCAAATTTATATCCTCCCTAGTCTGCACCTAAGTGAGGAGAATGGGGTGCTGGGAATTGTAGTTCTAGGGTGCCGATATTAATTACATACTTCTCATTACCCTCCTTGTTTTAGGGAATGGGGAGAGAGGTTTCTGTTCTTAGATAGAGCTTTATGTATCACTTCAGGGCTGGGGAAAAGGTTTTCCAACTCAAAGTTCAATTAATACAAGCCTGGTGACCAATTCTCTTTGAAAGACCTTAGCTTTCTTCCCTACATACTTTTTTCCTTCCTTCCTTTTTTCTTTTCTCTCTTTCTTTCTCTTCCTTCCTTCCTTTCCTTAACTTTCCATCTTAGCATCAATATTGTGTATTGGTTCCAAGACAGAAGAGCAGTGAAGGCTAAGTAATGGGAGTTAAGTGATTGGCCCAGGGTCACCCAGCTAGGAAGTGTCTGAGGCCAGATTTGAACTTGTGAAGATGAATTTTCCTGACTCATGGCACAGCTCTCTATCTACTGTGCCACTTAGCTGCCCACTGTAATCGTAGCTCCACAGGTTCCATTGCTGTTGGCCCCTTTCTTATCCCTCCAACTGGATAAAGTGTTGAAATTATTTTTTTTAAACCCTTACCTTCCATCTTAGAATCAATACTGTGTATTGGCTCCAAGGAAGAAGAGTGGTAAGGGTGGACAATGGGGGTCAAGTGACTTGCCCAGGGTCACACAGCTAGGAAGTATCTGGGGTAAGATTTGAACCTAGGACCTCCCATCTCTAGGCCTGGCTCTCAATCCACTGAGCCACCCAGCTGCCCCCTAAAGTGCTGAATTTTGAGGGAGATTTTATTATTACCATTATTATATATTGAAAATGCAAGTACAAATCCCATTTGGGAGATTCCTTTTCTAGGTAGAAGAAACATTTGTATTACGTGTGGTTTATTGTAATTCTTTTTGCTTAAATATTAAGAGTTAATAGTATTCTTAGAAACATAATTATATGAGCTCTTTTTGTAGTGGCAAAGAATTGGAAACCAAGGGGCTGTCTATCAGTTGGGGAATGGCTGAACGAGTTATAGTATATAGTGGAAATGGAATACTGCTGTGCCATAAGAAATGATGAACAGGATGACTTCAGAAAAAAAACTAGAAACACTTATATGAATTGATATAAAGTGAAATGAGCAGAACCAGGAGATCACTATATTCAGTAACAGAAATATTGTATGATGTTCAACTGTGAAGGACTAAACCATTATCAGCAAAGCCAGTTTCCAAGATAACCCCAAGGGAGTCATGATGAAAAGTGCTATCCCAGGTCAAAGAGGGAACTGTTGAAGTCTGATGGCAGATTTTGATATACCCTTTTTCACTTCATTTCCTTCAGGAATTTTTCATTGTATGTGTGACATATCTTCTTTCACAGCATAAAGAATATGGAAATATGTATTATCAGGCAGCAGTTATCACCTATGTTAGACTATTTACCATCTCAGGGAGTTGGGGGAGAGGGAAGGAGGGAGATAATTTGAATTGAAAAATGTCAGATAACAATTGTCAGAAATTGTTTTTACGTATAATTGAAAAAAAAATTTTTAAATGAAACATTGATTACACATGTAAAAATCTATATTAGATTACCATCTCAGGGAGGGATTTAGGGAGGGAAGGTCAGAAGAAGGGAGAGAATTCGAAACAAAACTTTTTTTTTTAAATGTTAAAAAATTGTAATGGGGAAAAATATTTTTTAAAATGAAACTGAATACTACAAGTTCAACATGTATGTTTTTGTGTGTGTGAGTGTAGGTTTTTTTTTTGGTAACCTCTACAAAAAGCTTTGAAACCCACCTAAACTCCCACTATCAAGATCATTCTCAGGATAATAACTAGTATTTATATCATCTTTAAGGCTTTGCAAAATACTTTACAAATAGTATCTTAATTGATCCCCACAATAACCCTGGGAGATAGGTTCCATTATTATTTCCGTTTTACAATTGAGGAAACTGAGATAGGGTCATAGGAGCTAGTAAGTGTCTGAGACTGGATTTGAACCCTCATCTTCCTGACCCCAGGTCCATTTCTCTATCCATTTCTCTTTCCACTGTTCATGCACAAATCAAGACAAAACCACACACGATGTATCTTCTTAGAAAACAAAGAATAACAATCCACAAAGGGAACTGGGCTTCTGTCAAATATTTATTAGTAAGTAAGCTGAGCAAACTATCCATCCTGAAATAACCAGCACCTTCCAATTTTTCTGACTCTCACCTTGGGTTAATTATAAGAACCAGCCCATCATAGATGCCTCCTCAGACAATAAATGCCTTCATTTGAGGCCACTAAGAGTCTTAAGCATATGCCAAAGCCAAGTTTATTCCAAGACCAATCATGAGTGTCGAAGAAACTATCCACAAGTCCAAGCCAGTGAGTCCTGGCTAATTAGCACATAGAAAAGAGTATTTACAGGTTCTGGCGTGTCAGCCCTTGGTCAATTAGTTCCTTCTAAGGGAACTTCAAGAACATCAAGAGTATTGTTTGAAACAAAGCTTTTTCTCTCTCTAAGGCAGCAAACAATCCAGCCTCCGATTGCATTACCGCAGAAGACTCGGCCTGTGACTCCAGGGATCACAGTACCGGTGCTTATTTGATTTGACAAGGCTGGTGGAGAAACAGGAATGCTACAGACCCAAAAGTTGACTGTGTCCACATCTGGAATTTTCCAAAGAGGCTATGGGAGCTTCTATACTGGCTTACCTCACTCTTCATCCAAGACTTTGCCTGCTAATTCTTATCCTTCAAAAGCTCCTCTTTTTTTTTCATTTTTTAACCCTCTTTAAAAAAAAAAAAAAATTTCCTTTCTGTCTTGGACTCAGTACTGATGTGGGGGTATGAGCTTCCCCTAGAAGTGTTCTGGGTCAAAGGGGACATGAGAAATTCCCTTCTAGGAGCATCCACCACTTTGGACTTTCCCCTAGATCTTCTGTTAACATAGATATGCACTTTCTGGTTTCACTCTGATTCGCATTGGGTAGTACCTAATCCAATCATCCCCCCCCCCAACTCTACAGACCATCCCTTGGGCCCCCAACCTCAATGAATGACCTTATTCCTGATTCATCCCATCCCCCCCTTTTTTTATCCTGTAACCCCTGCTGGGAAAGGGGCATAAAATCCCCACGCCCCATCTCCTGGGGGAGGCAGTGTTCTGCCTGCACACTTATCTCCCGGCCTCTCAACATGATTTCCAAATCAATAAATTTCTCTTTTTGTGTTTAAGCTAAGTTTTGGAGTCTTACATTCTTGCAAAGGGCAGCCTGTGGAGATCCAAGGTTTTTACCTTAAAGCTCTCCCACAACAAATACTATGTATTGGCTCCAGGGCAAAAAACCGGTAAGGACGAGGCAATGGGGGTTAAGTGACTTGCCCAGGTCACACAATTAGGAAATGTCTGAGGTCAAATTTGAACCCAGGACATCCCATCCCATCTCTAGACCTGGCTCTCCATCCACTGAGCCGTTTAGCTGCCCCTGACAGCTCCTTTTCTTTAATAAACCTTTCTGGAATATACAGCGAGTTTTGCTTTCCCCTTGGAATGGGGCAGAAGTTAACGTTTACTCCATAATTGTCCACGTAGGGAACTTTAGCCCCTAAAGGTTGGGGAACAAGCAGAAGAGTTGCTCTCTTTTCTCCAGCCTTGGCAATGGGCCTGTGGCCTAGGCTGAACTCCGAGTGTCATCTGGTGGCTGAAGCTGAGATTGCACTAAGGACAGCTATTCTAGGCCGCTCTTGTGGGAGGAATTTAGGGATGGATGCTCATACAGCCAGTCATCTAACTGTCCGTTGGCCTTCGTTTCTTCATTCTACCAAATGAGCTGGAGAAGAAAATGGCAAACCATGATGGTAAGATATTGTTTTAGACTTTTTGTTGAATGCCAAATCTAACATTTCTTGAAGTAAATTGCTTGGGAAATTTCAGCTTGATTAAAATGGATCCCATCAAGGAAGGCATACTCTGAAAAAATATTTCTCCTCTAATGCTTTCGCAACTATGGATGCTTTCCTGGTTCTTGGTTGGGAATACTTGTGTAAAGGTGATAAAATGGTTGATCACCACAAAGATACCTTCTTACTCCTTTCCAGAAATTAGAAAGTCAGTTCAGAAAGCCAGGCCCAGAGGTGGAATTTAATCCTGGGTTTCAATCTTTCCTCAGACACTTCCTAGCTGTATAACCCTGGACAAGTCCCTTAACCCCAGTTGCCTCACCCTTACCACTTTTCTGCTTTGGAACCAATACTTGGTATCAATTCTAAGACAAAAGATAAGAATTTAAAAAAAAAAAAAAAAAAAAAAAAAAAGCTCAACACAGACAAGATTTAAAGGTTAGCTAGTGGCTATATTTTCCAAAAATGCGGCATAAGTTGGCAGTGATTTTCTTTGTATACATTAACTGTGTCTCACACACCTTACTGACATCTGTCACCATCTTGGGATAGTAAAATCTGTTTCTTAGTAGCTTCAGGGCCTTCTCTTGACTCATACCTGCAAAGTTATCAAGTAATGCTTTAAAAGTTTTTTTTTTAATTTACTTATTTGTTTGTTACATTAAAGTTCCCTATAAGGGGGGCAGCAGGGTAGCTCAGTGGATTGAGAGCCAGGCCTAGAGACAGGAGGTCCTAGGTTCAAACCCGGCCTCAGACACTTCCCAGCTGTGTGACCCTGGGCAAGTCACTTGACCCCCATTGCCCACCCTTACCAATCTTCCACCTATGAGACAATACACCGAAGTACAAGGGTTTAAAAAAAAAATATGATACTACATTTAAAAGTCATTGAAGGAGTGGCACAGCTGGGTAGCTCAGTGGATTGAAAGCCAGGCCTAGAGACAGGAGGTCCTAGGTTCAAATCCGGACTCAGACACTTCCCAGCTGTGTGACCCTGGGCAAGTCACTTGCCCCCCATTGCCCACCCTTACCACTCTTCCACCAAGGAGCCAATACACTGAAGTCAAGGGTTTAAAAAAAAAAAAGTTCCGTATAAGATCAATAGTGAAACAAGGATGCCATTATTTATTAATAACAGTAGTATTATTTAATTTTATATAATTAATTTATACATGATTATATATTATATATTTATTATGTTATATAGATAATTCAAATAAATAATAGAAATATTTAATTTTGTATTCAAAATTCTAGTGATAGTGATAAGAGAAAAAAGAAATTAGAGGATTCAGAATGGGCAAAGAGGTCATACAACTACCTCTTTTTGCAGATGAGATGATGATATATATGGAAAATCCTAGAGATTCAACTAAAAAATAAACCCACATAAATCATTAACATTTCTATATATCACCAACATGTGATGCTTTCATAGCTGTAGTACTATATCCTCTAGATGATGCCAATTACTTCTAGTACAAGTACTCTGCCGTGGTAAAATATCCAAATTAAATCATTTGTGGCTAGCAATTACTTGGCACACAACAGGAAGTTGGACATTTGAGTTTAGCTGATATCTGGCTGTGTACTCCAATTTCTTATAGATTTATTATTGTCAGGTTATGAAATTGGGGAGCTATTTGGGGTTCTGACAGCAAATTACTACATATTGTGACTAAAGCTTGAGAGCAGATGTTAACTTTTAAACAGTGCCAAATACACTGTGCATCTCTACAACTTGACCTTTGAATGTGTGTCCTTTGGTTAGCCCTTCCCATTCCATATGATGGCACCATATGTACAGTCAGTTAAGTCCTTGATATTCTTTATGGCTGTAGACTTTGGAAACATGTGAACAATGTGTAAAGAAAAATGTTATGAATAAGGCAACAAATTTATTCAGTTTTATTCTGTAAGTTTAGTCACTTGATCCCCATTGCCTAGCCTTTACTGCTCTTCTGCCTTGGGACAAATACACAGTATTGATTCCAAGACAAAAGGTAAGGGTTTTAAAAAAAGAAAGTTGAACCTGAGCATCTATGACAAAAAGAAACCAATAAAAGAATATAATCTTTTACCAAAAAAAATCACATCAGCATCAACGTTAAGGTGTCTTCAAGAGACTAGAACCGAACCTAAGTTCTTCACATTGATTCCTTGCTTCTTGATTTGTACAGTTTCTCCTAGATCATCATCAGTCATCTGCTCTCACTGCCACTCATCAACAAGCAAATGAAGCAAAGAAGGCTGATTTAATGAAACATGGTTCACATATACTGTTGGCTGTGCTCGTGGAAGTAATAATCTCTTAGGGACACTTCCCCTTGATCATAGCTAGCCTAGTCTTCTGAGTATCAAATATAGTTTTATTTTTTTTAACCTTTACCTTATGTCTTAGAATCAATACTGTGTATAGGTTCCAAGGCAGAAGAGTGGTTAAAAACTAGGCAATGGGGATTAAGTGACTTGCCCAGGGTCACACAGCTAGGAAGTAGCTGAGGCCAGGTTTGAACTCTAGGTCTGGCTCTCAATCCACTGAGCTACCTAACTGTCGCCTTCAAATATAATTGTCATACTTTTAGTACCAGCATCATTTGGAAGTCATGTGGCCTCCACATGCAAAATGGGCATCCCCTGTAGATTGCCCTGGCTGTATGCTATTCATAACTTGCTAGTGCCACTAGCCCTCTCTGGCAAACAACATCCAACTTAGCACTGGTCAGCAGATTGCTTTCAGTCTACACTTGGAACTTTGGTTCATAGATGTGAGGATTGATTCTTTTTATATACTGTATCATTTTTATATCAGGATCTTGGATTATAAAGGCCATATTAGGGAGAATTGCTGAGCCAGGTCTCTGGCTCCATTCAGTCTATAGATTTTTGCATTGTCTTTTTCCTGAGGAATGTGATCCTTTCATAGACTCGGGATGACAGGAAAAGTTCTATAATAATACCTCGCCTGCAGACATGGGAATCCTCACCTGTCAGTTTGGAGAAGGGCTGAGGGTCAGATGGACCACCTCTTAATTAGCTATCACGGATTAAAGATGTCTTGGGATGTTCAAGGGGAGAACTGAATAATGAGCTCCCCAAAATGAATAAGTTTTTCCATTTATCTTATGATAATGGAGAGAGTCATTGGACCACAATCAGGCTGTCTTGACCCATCAAATAGTAAATTATTTTAAAATTAAGAAAAATCCATCTCTCAAGATAATTTTAATTGCTACATAATCATAGTCTTTGAATTTTTCAGTGACAGCCCATGTCCAAGCCAAGACCTCTAGTTTGTGAATAGGCAGTCAGGCAGTGCTTTGGTGAATAAATCAAACTGGGGTCTGGTGACCATCACTCTCTTGATACAAGAAAGCTCTCAAACTCTGCAGGACCTCAGACTAGAGGCCAAAACTGATGCATTGAGTGGGGGGGTGAGGGTGGGGGGGGAGGGGGGTACGACAGCAGACCAAGTCTCTGAACAACTCGGTCCATGTTTTCCCATCAATTGATCTCCAGATGACTTTGTGAGGTTCAGAGCAAGATGATGTTTCTTGCCCTTCTGCTTCTGGGTCTCTTCAATCATGTATGCATGAGTAAAGTCTTCTAGTGATTTCATTCAGGGTTTCAAGTTTCATTTCATTCAATGATTCCACAATAGAAGCATAATTTGTTGCTTTTGTTTTTTTTTTAAACCCTTACTTTTTGTCTTAGAATTAATGCCAAGTATTGGTTCCAAGGCAGAAAAGTAATAAAGGCTAGGCCACTGGGGTTAAGGGGCTTGTCCAGAGTCCACAACAAGGAAAAGAAGCAGAGTTCTTAAGAAATAATAAATAAATAACAGTTGTGAAGATTAACTCTCCCCTTGCCTACTTTTAAATTTAATCAACAAAAGTAGGGAAAGTTCACTAACTACTTACTAAAGGAGTTAGCACCTCCAGAAGCAACTGGTTGCCTCCTGGGCAGTCCTAAGCAAATTTAAAGACTACAACTGGTTCCCTAAAGTGGAGGAAGGAACAAGAAGTGATGGAAAGAAAGGTCTTTAAAAGTGTCCAGAATTTCCTGTTATGAAGGTCTTCAAGCTCTTTTGAGGCTCTGGAGACTGGTGGAGGACTTTCTTCAGTGTGTACCTGGGACTCTAGCATTTAGTAAGACTGCTCTTACATTTTCCTCTTTGTGAAAAGAAATTCTTGGTTCTCTTTGACTATTCTGAGTTTACACTTGTGAAAAGGGAATTCTTTGTTCTCTTAGCTTAGTTGGAGTTAAAAGCTTTGGTTAACAATAACTTAAGTACCCCTACTTAGTACCCCCACTTGATTGTGAGGACAGGATTAACTCTCCTTTGTCTACTTTTGAATTAATCAACAAAAGTCAAACACACCCATATTTAACCATTAAATAGGTGCAACCTAGGTACTAACTGGATAATAACTCAGTAACAGGCAAATCCAAACCAGATGACAACTCAGAAATTCTGGAAGCTGATTTTCCCTGACCCCAGACCAGGCACTGTAGCCCAAATGCCCCTATGTACTGATTAGTGGCCCCATTTCTATCTGTGTTTGGCACTATGACCTTAGAAGAACTCAGAAGCACTTCTGCTCTGAAACTCCACTCTTCAATATTTCAGGAAAGCCCCAGCAGAGTTCCCCTCAGCTTTCCTACACCTCTTCCATCGCCTTCTTGATGACTGTTTTACGCACCAAGCTCTTATCATTTCCTTCCTTGCTAACCTTCCCAACAGATCTAGAAACAGGAACTGTAATTGGACCAAGTCTGTCATTTCGGATGTGACCAGAATGCGTCCATCTACTCTTCTAGGTCCCTATTTACTATCCCTGTAACTTTTGGGCCAAAGCGCCCCACCCTGGGCCATTTCTCCCTTTTATGATTTCCTCCTTATGATATAAACTCCTTGAGGGCAGAGACTGTCTTTGCTTTTGTGTTTATATTTCCAGGGCTTGGCATAGAGTAAACACTTAAATGTTTTTTTTTATTCATTCATATCAACTTTCTTTTGCTGGTCCAACACTTTCATTAGTCTTTCGTGTTTTTCCAGTGCCTTTCCAAACACAATGAGGTCATCTAGGTATAATAACACTTATAGATAATTCATATATCTGACTGTTTTCTCCATTAGCCCCTGGAAGCGGGCCAGTGCCCCGAAGATGACTTCCGGGAAAGACTCAAAATGATAAAATCAAGAAAGCTGGGAAGATGAAAGCAGTTTCTGCCTTGTCTTCTTCAATAATAATAATAATAAATATTTATATAGCACCTACTATGTGCCAGACACTGTGCTAAGAACTTTGTAAATATTACCTCATTTGATTCTCACAACAACCCTGTGAGGTCAAAGACTGAAAACTACTGGCAACCCAGCAGACTGGCCAAACTATCTTAGCCTATAAATCTTAGCATAAAATACTCTTTTGTGATATCAAAATCCAGTATTCTTTTTTTTTTTTTTAATACTCTTACCTTCTGTCTTAGAATCAATTCTATACATTAGTTACAAAGCAGAAGAGCAATAAGGGTCAGGCAGTTGGAGTTAAGTGACTTGCCCAGGGTCACACAGCTAGGCAGTGTCTGAGGTCAAATTTGAACCTCCTGTCTCTAGGCCTGGCTCTCTATCCACTGGGCCACCTAGTTGCCCTCAAATCCAGTATTCTTTAAATATTTGCATGTTTCCATTCTTTTTTTGAAACACCCCCCCCCACTATAGTTTATTCATATAGGCTACTGGATTCTGGAATGATAGCATTGGCCAACAGTACTTTTAAATGGTTTCTAACCATATAAAGAAGTCTTCTTAGATCATTCCAAGAATGTCTGAGAATTAGTAAATTAGAGTTTGCTGGTTGCTTCTCAAGGTATGTCTTTTATCCCACTCATTCAAGGAGAACATAACTGCATCTGATCTTCCATTCTTCTGGTGAAATGGTTTTGTGTTTTTTTTTTAAGTCATTTTCAATCATGTCTGTCTCTTCCTAACCCCATTTAGAGTTTTCTTGGCAGAGATATTGGAGAGGTTTGCCATTTCCTTCTCCAGCTCATTTTAAAGATGAGGAAACTGAGGCAAAGAGGGTGAAATGATTTGCCCAGGGTCACTCAGCTAGTATCTGGAGCCTGATTTTAACTCATGAAGATGAGTCTCCCTGAGTCTAGATCCGGTGCTCTATCCTCTGCACCATCTAACTGTCCATTGTTCTCCTGGCTCTCCTTATTTCATCGTGCATCACTTTGTACACATCTCCCCACATTTCTCTGAATTTCTCATATTTGCTGTTTCTTGCAATACAATAATATCCGGTTACATTCATGTACCACAATTTATTGGCCCGTTGCCCAGTCAGTGGGTACTCATTTTGCTTCCAGCTCTTTACTAACACCAAAAGTTGCTTTCTTTAGTCTCATTGTAAAGATGGGAATATCTTTGCATACGTTTGTGTTATTTTGAAAAATGATTTTTGAGCTAATATGTAAATTGACCTTTACCTATTTGTAATCCATCAACTATACTGTTCCTTTTCCTTTCCCTTGGTAGGGAGGAAGGCAATTAATTATTCAACAAGGCAGCTAGACAGGATAGAGGATAGAGTGTTAGCACTGCAGTTCAGGAAGACATGAGTGCAAATCTTACCTCAAAAAAACAAACTAGCTACAGTGATCCTGATCAATCATTTCCGTTTCCTTATCTATAAAATGGAGATAATAATACTTCTGTTTCAGAGGGAGATAATAAATGGAAAGAGCTTTGAAACATTAAATCAGCATATAAATGTTGATTGTTTTTATTTAAACTGGTGATGGCAAACCTATGACACACGTGTCGGGTAGCCATTTAAGATGACACACGGTCGCATACAGAAAAGTCTGGGGCCACATGCTGAGGATGAAACATTTGCTATAGTTTAGTGTAGACACTCTGTGCACTATAGATGACAATTCTACCTACATTAACTTACCTATTTTGGTTTATTAAATATAGTTATATATTACAGTTATACATTTTTGTTATTTAAACTATAAATATCATGAAAATTATTATTTTTTTTTCTCAAAGTGACACACTACCCTAGTTATGCTTGGTTTTTTGGCGAATTTTGACACACCAAGCTCAAAAGGTTGCCTGTCACTGATTTAAGCTATGGGTTACCTTGATGTAACAGGTAACAGACAAGGTATGGGCCTTAAGTTAGGAGATATGTCAGAAATTCTGCTCTGGTATTGATTAGGTATGTAAACAAGAACAAATAACTTCATTTTCTTGATCCTTGATATAGTTTGTCTTAAATTTAGGGAGAAATATAGTTAAAATAATATGAAACATAATATAATTTATATTATATAATATGCAATAAAATAAAATAGCCATGCTATATAATCATCTATAAAATAATACATAATATTATAATAACGGTCCTCTAAGGCCCGTTTGGTTCCCATCTCTTTGACTTTAGGGAATCTATTGTAAATGTAATGTTCCAAGTTCACTCACAGTCACTCTGAACTCCTTGTTAGGAAAAATTCCATCACCTTGGCAGAAATTGAGGCAGCTAGATGGCAATGTGGATATAGAGCTGGACTTGGAGAGCAGGAAGACTCATCTTCATCGGTTCAAATCTAGCCTCAGACACTAGCTGTGTGACCCTGGGCAAATCATTTAACCCTGTTTGCCTCAGTACCCTCATCTGTAGAATGAGCTGGAGAAGGAAATGGCAAACCACTCCAGTACCTTTGCCAAGGAAACCCGAAATGGTATTAGGAAGGGGAAGATACACGACTGAAAAATGATTGAACAGCAAAAGCAGAAATTGGGCTCTCTGCCTAACTTTCCATTTGTAGCTATCTCTAGTTAACCCCTGGTCTCTGTGGCTCAGGGAAAATTCAGTTTATTGGAAACATGTGTGAAACAAAACAGCAGATTATATTATAGTATCTGTGGATAAAAAATTGGAGAAAGAGTCGGCCTTTTCTTGGGACTTCCTTAGCCACGGTCCTCCTCTCTTAGATGTCAGTAAAGTGAATAAATCTCCTTTTGTATTTCCTTTTCTGCAACCATGCTCACAGGGTGTTCATGTATGGGATGTTCATTTTGCGCATGTTCAGAGAAGACTAGCACATTTGGTGTGAGGATTTGCCGAGCCCTTTCCAGGACTGCTCATCTACCTTTGGTATCCACCTTTCACCCAACTCTCATCTGTGGCTCCAAGAAGCTGTAGCATGCTCTGCAGCCACACTGTGGCAAACTATCTTGGCAGGCAGATTAAACTAGGCTGAAGGTAACCAATAGTCCTCCTAACACCATCTATGAATTAGGGAGATATCAGGCAAGTGAGGACGTCCCTTGGCAGAAGGTAGGGAATGAAAACAATTTGTTCCAACAGCCATGAAGGTGTCTGAAGCAGGTGCGTAGGAGCAATTAGAGTTCAATTAGACACCAAAGGTACTAGGGTCATCCATTGCATCCCAAGCCCAGTGCCGGTCATCTTGATTTTTGCCTTGCCACTGGACATCAATGACTGTGGAACAAAGTGAGACTGAAGACTTTGTGCAACTCTGCCTCATTTAAATCCAATTCAAGCACTAGGCACATTGTCCTTT
Source organism: Gracilinanus agilis (assembly GCF_016433145.1). NCBI lineage: Eukaryota > Metazoa > Chordata > Mammalia > Didelphimorphia > Didelphidae > Gracilinanus > Gracilinanus agilis. The sequence goes on from NC_058133.1 coordinate 200,316,899, forward strand.
GATGTCACTGTTCCTCTTTGAAAATGAAGGACCCAAGGGGCAGCTAGGTGACTCAATGGATAGAGAATCTATCTGGAGGTTGGAGACAGGAGGTCCTGGGTTCAAATATGACCTCATGCATTTTCTAGCTGTGTGATCTTGGGCTATTCACTTAGCCCCCATTGCCTAGTCCTTGCCTCTCTTTTCCCTTGGAACAAATACACAGTTTTGATTCTCAGACAGAAGGTCATCATTTAAAAAAAAAAAGAAAAGAAAATGAAGAACCAATAACAAACAGACCAGCTGGAGAATAACTAATTCAAGGCAAAAGAAATTTAATCAGACAACCTAACAAAATCAACAAAAAGCAAGAATGTTGAGAAAAAGAAAATGTATAGGGAATATATATGTCTGGGGAACACATCAAGGAGAGTACCAAGTTAAAGGAAGTTTTAACCAGGGTCAGGACCATTGTCTTAAATCCCTGTCAATCATAAAGTGACTCTCTTCCCAATAATATCTTGCAGGGCAATTGTGAAGATACAATTTGAGAAAACATCCACAAAATTTCATCTAAATGTCAGTTATTGGGGGCAGCTGGGTAGCTCAGTGGATTGAGAGCCAGGCCTAGAGACAGGAGGTCCTAGGTTCAAATCCGGCCTCAGACACTCCCTAGCTGTGGGACCCTGGGCAAGTCACTTGACCCCCATTGCCTACCCCCTACCACTCTTCTCCTTGGAACCGATACACAGTATTAACTCTAAGACAGAAGGTAAGGGTTTTAAAAAGAAATAAAAAATAAATAAGTGTCAGTTATTATTATTAATGAGAGATGGCATGGTGAGAGATAGTGGTTGTCCAACAATAATAGCTAATAGTGTTTATATAGTGTCTAGTATGTGCCAAGCACTGTGCTAAGCACTTGCAAATATCTCATTTGGTCCTTATGACAACCCTGGGATATAAATGCTATTTTGATCCCTATTTTACAGTTGAGGAAATTGGGGTAAACAGAATTAAGTGACTTTCCCAAGGATATATAGCTAGTAAATATCTGAAGCTAGATTTGAACTCAAGTCTTCCTGATTCCAGGACAATCACTCAATACTTCACCATCTTTTTGCCCAATATAAAAGTGAGTTATCAGAACCCAAGTGTCCAACTCTTAGTCTGTTGCTCTTTCCCCTATGCCACATGATATTATTGCCTATGATCACAATCATAAGAAAATGGAGTTTTGTCCTCAGAAAAGGTACGGTCTCACAATTAAGGGGACATGGCTAAGAAAAGTCTGGGTGGGGAGGGTTGTATCCCCTGAGTGTCACAGGACACTAATGAGTTCTTTAGGAAAGGAGCATCACCAAAATGAGTTGGGTGAGGTAGGAAGGATTAGGAGGGCCAAGAAAGAAACATGAAGGAACCTTGAAGACAAAATGCCTACATAATTCAATCCAGGTCAGGCTGACTCTGCCCCACTCCAGTATCTGAGTTCTCCTTCTACCTCTCATTTCTATCATTTTCAAAACATCATCCACTCTGGTGCCCAGCAAGGTCTGTCCTGCTACTTACACAGTGAGTGACATATACTGAAAGAAACCCTGGACTTGGGAATTAGGAGGCTTTGTCCCTCCCAGCTTTATCACTTGGTGACCTTCAGCCTTTCAGTTTCTTTATCTGTAAAATAAGGTATTTGGTCTAAATGGTCACTAAATTTTCAGCTTTGATATTGTTTCAGTCAAATCCAACTCTTCATGACTGCATTTGGGCTCTTCCTGGCAAAGATACTGGAGTGGTTTACCATTTCCTTCTCCAGCTCATTTTGCAGATAAGGAAACTGAGGCCAACAGGGTTAAGTGACTTGCCCAGGGTCACACAACTTTTAAGTATCTGAGACTGGATTTGAACTTAGGAAGATGAGTCTTCCTGTCTCCAGGCCTACCACTTTTATCCGCTGTGCCTACCTTGGGCTCTCTCAAATACTGTTTCCTTCCTCTCAATCCATCCCACTCCCTCCACTTTCACTCCTTGATCTCAGTTAGTTTTGGAAAGTGTCAGATAAAAGCCACTTTGGACCAAGGTATTAATGACTAAGTTTAAAGTTCCAGCTCTCAGGGGTGTCAAACATTAGAGTCTTAAAGAAATATATCAGAAATATTGCAGGCACTGGAAAAGACCAGTAAAAGGGGTTTTAAAAAAAATGTCGTTAGAAGGGAGAGTTTGTAAGAAGTCAATACCTAGTAATGACTGTACTTATCTTGTGTTGCTAAAAATTGATGAAGAGATAGGGGATAGCCATCCAAACTTGTCCTTAACATGCATTGAAGAAATATATTGTTCAGGACCAAGTTTGCTTTTTTAACCATTTCTGACTGTGACCCCATTTGGAATTTTCTTGGCGGAGATACTGGAACAGTTTGTCATTTCTCCAGCTCATTTTACAGATGAGGAAACTCAGGTAAATAGGGTTAAGTGACTTGCTCAGGATCTTGAGTCTTCTTGATTCTAGGCTCAACACTCTATCTACTGTATCACCTAGCTGAGATATAGATCATCTTTTCTAGGGCATCAGAGTTAACCTGGAGTTCATGGACTTTAAGCAGCCCTCCTCAACACGTTTTGATAATTATATTTTTAAAAAAAATTCTATGTATTAAGGCAGGTAAGTGGCTCAGTGAATAAAGCACCAGGTCTGGAGTCTGGAGAACCTGAATTCAAATCTGGCCTCAGATACTTCCTAGCTGTTTGACCCTGGGCAAGTCAATTAGCCCTTATTGCCTAGCCCTTGCTGCTCTAGTCTTAGAATTAATACAAAGTCAGGAAGTAAGGGTTAAAAAAAAAAAACAACCTACAATATATTCAGGGAGATGTACCCACATGAATAAATACTTGCACCATCTAACCTTTGTGGATATTTCCTCTACTGTATCCAAACTCCTCTACGAGATAATAAATTAGTCTCTGAGATTTGCTTTGGAGGCAAAATTCACCATTAGGCCAACTTGAGCCTTGCCAATAGTCTCATCTTGGATGGGTAGACACAGTTGTCCATCCTTACCATGCTCGAAAGAATTTCCACTTGAACAGAATCTGCTGCAGATTGTGCTCTGCTGGCAAAATTTTTCAAGTATAAAAAGGATGCAGTTCGGCCAAAAGAGTGATGAACTTAAAATGCAGACATCGATTTTTCAGACCTGACCAATATGGGAATTTTGTTTTGCTGGACCTTGAATGCCTGTGAGGAGGGTTTTATTAACTCCAATTTGTCCTGTTTATATCCTGTTTATACATAGTTTGCACTTTGTCTCCCCCATTAGATTGTGAACTCCTTGAGGGGAAGGATCATTTTTTGTTTTTCTTTTTATCTTCAGAGATTAGCATATGCCTGGCACACAGTAGGTATTTAAAACATGCTTGTTGACTTTTTAAAAATAATAACACTTATCCCCTAATTACATGTAAAAACAATTTTTAACCTTCATTTAAAAATTTTTTTGAGTTCCAAATTCTCTCCTTTCTTGCCACCCTACTTTCCTTCTTGCCTTTCATCCTCCCCCTCCCTGAGAGTAAGCAATATGATATAGATTTTGTTTATTGACTTTCGAACAAATTTGCTTAATGAGAGGCAAAATAAAAACCTTTTTAAAAAAATAATTTTGTTTTTCTTTATTACATGTGAAAACAATTTTTAACATTTTTTTTTAAGTTTTGAGTTCCAATTTTTTCCCCTTCTGATCCTCCTCCTTTCCTGCTCTCTCCCCTCCCTGAGAGGCCAGAAAATCTGATATAGATTTTACATGGGTAATCATGTAAAAAATTTTCCCACATTAGTTGTTTTGTGAAAGAGCTCTCAAGTGGAAAAAAAAAAGAAGAAAGAAAAAGAAATCTAGTATGTTTCAGTCTACATTCAGACTCCAGTTCTTTCTCAGGAGTTTGTTGTTGCTTGGCTGAGTGGTTTTTAAAGAATAAACGGATGAGCAGAGAAAGACTTTAATGGATGGGACTTATGTAAGAAATGGTGAATAGGGGGAGAAACCTCAGGGAAGGGAACAGGAATGTATTAGGCACCTATAATGTGCCAGGAATCGTGCTAAGGGCTTTACAAATATTATCTCCTCTGATCAGCACCCCATTAAACACAACAAAGATAAAGAGTTAGAGGGAAGATGAAAGAGTTTGAGGGAAGAGGGAAGGTGGTTGGAGTGGAAGTCTTCTGGGAGGCATTTGAATGGGTAGGACACATTTCGAGTAAAAGAAATGGATAAGAACAGATAAAATCCTCCCAGTCTGAGCACACAATCATCTATCCAACTGCCACGGTCTCCGCGACAACTAGGAGGCGCCTCCCCATCCTTCCCCGGCGAAGAGGATAATAAGGTAACTTGTACCAAACGCAACTACGAATCTCCCTTCCGGACGACCCGCCCAGCCCCGAGCCGCCCGCTTTAAACTTTAAAGCCCCGCCTGCAGCCTAGCTCAAGACGCGGGGCGGGCAAAGCAAAAATATTAGCCAATGAGAAGTCAGAAGAGGCGGGGTCAAAGTAGGGATGGGTGAAGAGGAGAGCGCGCTGCGTCTGGCTAAACTATTGTCCCCCTGCGGCCGCCGTCGATCCTAGTCACGCGGTAGTTGCGTTGTTTCTAAGGGGCGGAGCGGACGGGAAATTTAAACTTTGAGCAGCGGCCGAGGGCGCGGGGGTACGGGAGAGCGGCCTCTGACTGGAGTAGGAGAGGAGGTAGGGGCGAAAGAAGGGAACGAGGAACAATCAGGGATCTCGAAATCAAAAAGGGGAAAGGAAGTGGGAAGGGGGGGGAACCTGGTCTGGAGGAGGAAGGGAGAGGGGGGTTTCTCGGAGCACAGTGGGGACTGGCCGGGGGAGAGGGGACTGGGGAGCCCAGGCTGAGGAAGAGATAAGGGGGAGCGCAGGTCAAAGAGGAGAATAGGGAGCATAAATTGAGGAGGGGGCTGGAGAGTACAGGTTGAGGAGAATGGGGACTCGGAGGGGACTGGGCAACTCAGCTTGGGAAAGAGTGGAAGCATAGACTAAGGAGTATGGAGACATGGAGGGGGAGATAAAAACCCAAACCGAGAAGAATGGAGACGTGAAGGGAACGGAGGAGCACAGGTTGAGGAGGGGACTGGGGAGCACAGCTCTGGGAGGAATGAGAGCACACACTGAGATTGGAGAGAAGGAGGGTAAAGTCATAGGGTGATGAAGGACCACCTGCAAGGGAGCACTCTGGTCTCAGAGCTCTGTTCTCATCTATCTGGGCCCACAGACACGTTGATCCAGGCTCTGAGATGTTGAAAAGGTGGAGGGGCACAAGCTGGGGCTGATGGATGCTAAGCTTTTGTTCTCTTCTCTTTCCCAAGGTGTATTGTCAGGGTCCTCCAGCCCAGAAAGCTGATGTCTGAAATGAGGCTCCAGCTCTTGCCTCCACATTCAGGTAGGTATTCAAGCCGGGGCTTCTCATCATGGGCTGTAATTATCCCTCTGCTGCTAACCGCTATAATCTTAGAGTGGAGAGTTCCTTCTTTCTCAGCCCTAGTTGCTTTATTTGTAAAGTAGCATAGAGTATATGGACATATGTATAGCATGAAAACACTGGTATAACCTATATCAGACTATTCACTGCTCAGGAGTGGGGAGAGAATCTAAATCACAAAATGCCAGGAATTAAATTAGTTGTTCTTGAAGATCTCTTCTTTCCAGTTCTCTCGGGTTACTTTGTATTTACTTATCTGCATTGTATCCCCCTAATACACTATAAGTTTCTTTCTTTTTTAAACCTTTACTTTCTTAGTAACAACTCTTAAGACAAAAGGGCTAGGCAATGGGAATTGTCACTTGCCCAGGGTCACACAACTAAGGAAGCATCTTGGGCCAGATTTGAATCCAGGACCTTCCAATTCCAGGCATGACTCTCTATCCATTGTCACCACTTAGCTACCCCAGAACATAAGTTTCTTAACAAGGGACTGGATTTTTAACTGAGGCAAGTGGTGAAGATGAAGTTAATAAGAAATAAAGACAGATAAGTATGTTCAGAAACAAAATCTAACCTTAACTTCAGCTCTGGTTCCTACTTTATCAATGAATAATAATTTATTAAGCATTTACTAGGCACTTGTTAGGCACTTGGGATACAGAAACAAAAGTGAATTGAGCCTTGCTGGGTAGGGGGTACATATATAAAATAGATATGAGATATTGGGAGGGGAATGGAGATGAGAAAAGGATTCATGTAGAAGGTGCTTGTGCTATACCTTGATGATAATTGGAGATTATAATATTAAAAAAAGAGGGAGACTTGAGGAACAGCCAGTGCAAAGGCATCAAGATGGAAAACAGGAATGCTGTGGATGAGGAAAAAGATAGTCATTTCATGTAGAGAGGGAATAATGTAAAATAAGACCAGAAAGATAGCCTGAGGCCAGGTTGTGAATGGCTTTAGATGCCAAACAAGATTTTATATTTGCCTAGATGAAATAGTTGCTACTAGAGTTTATAAAGTAAGGGGAGGGATTGCAAAAAGTCAATGATATATTGTACACTGACTTAAGACCAGTTCAAATAAAAGTGCACACGTTAAAGAAAAAAAAAAAGTCAATGATATATAAGCAAGTGGTATTATAACATTTATTCAAGGTGAAGAATGCAAATGTGGTCATTAGCATTTTATAAAGGAAAAAACTAGCAGAAGGAAGCATGAACCAAGTATCTTATCAGGTAGATACTCTGGTATCCTTAAACATTTTGCTTATTGTACCTTTTTTCTATCTTTTTTCTAGGGGCTCAAGTACATAGTCTTCTGGGGAAAAACCATAGAAGACCTGGTGTCATGAAACAACCTCTCACTGGAAAGTCTTTCTACTTGGATCTGCCTGCTGGCAAGAACCTCCAATTTCTGATGAGAGCTATCCAAGAGTTGGGTGGAGTAAGTGAGAGATTTGTCTTTTGAGGGGTGATGGAGATCTTATGCCTATCAGGCTAAGAATTGGAGATGGGTTAGATTAGTGATTCACATTTGTAGAACCCACAGGTATCCCTAATAAGTATCTATATCAGTCAACACTAGATTGTCATAATTAATTTAAACTAATTTAAATAGTCTATAAGTATGCCTACTGAGGAGGCTAGTTTAATGGTGGTGGGTGCATTGTGAAATCCTACAAATAGGAAGTGGTCAAAACTCCAAAAAGATTGGGACTAACTGGGTTAGTTGTATATTTTGAATTTAGCAAACAGTTAAATTGGAGAAAAGATATTAACCAGAATTTTAAAAAGTCACATGGATAGATGCTGAGGGCAGAGTTCTTATAAAGCTCTATGTGCTACTTGTCTTTGGAGATAGCACAATAAGCTGCTAGTGCTTCCCTCAGCAGCAAGTAAACATGGAAGCTTAAGCTTTGTCCAAACTGGGTCAGAGTACAAAGGTCCCTTGCCACCAAACTAGTAGGAATGAAAATCTGAGCAAAGAAACCTCAATGTGGGGGATGAAATGGAAGAATTGCTGATCAGAATTAATCTGATTAATTTTGTCATCAATCATTACAGGGATTTTCCTACCTTCTGGTATTATAATAATACTGAAAGGGCAGCTAAGTAGCATAGCAGATAGAGTGCCAAGCTTGGAGTCAGGAGGACCTGGGTTCAAAATTGGCCTCAGACACTTCCTAACTGGTCAAGTCATTTAACCCCAATTGCCTGGCCCTTACTGCCCTTCTGTCTTATAATTGATACCTTTAGTATCAATTAAGTAAGGGTTTAAATAACAATAATTATTGTTATTATTACTAGCACTTTCAGGTTTGCAAAGCACTTTCCATATATTATTTCATTTGATCCTCAACAGCTTTGGGAGGTAGGTGCTATTATTGGCCCCATTTTGACATTCATTTTTGTGCAGTTATCTATATTAGTAATAGCCAGAACTTTTCCTTGGTCTGTTTTCTGAATAAAAGTACCAAGTGTCTCAATATGCCATTTGAAAGGATTCTGTTTCCTTCTGACACCATCTGAAAAGGAACTGGAAGTTCTCTTTACTGGAAATTAGAAATTCCCTCATCCTTTTCTTCTTTTGCTAAGCTCTTTTTTCTTTTTTAACTCTAACATTCCATTTTGGAATGAATTCCAAAATTGTATATTGTTTCTAAGGCAGAAGACGGTAAGGACTGGGTAATGGAGAATAAGTGACTTGCCCAGAGTCATACAGCTAGGAAATGTCTGAAATCAGATTTGAACCTAGAATCTCCTGTCTTTGGGCCTGGCTCTCAAACCACTGAGCCACCTTGCTGTATCTCCTAAGCTCCTTTTTAAGGATAGTCTCATAGTTGACAGAATATTCTTGTCAAAATTGCAGGTTCAGTTCTCTAATGTGTCAATTTACTTCATACTAAAAAAAACCCTTCCATTTTCAAGCAAGCAATATATTAAGCACCTATTATGTGCCACACACTAGCCCTGTTAACAGCCATCCTTCTCACAAATAATTTGGAAGTCGGGATAAAGAAGGAAGAATTATAGATTGCCCTGTATAGACTTATCTTTACTACTGACAGAATAGCTCATTATCCATGGCCTACTTTTAGTTGGTCAGAAGAATTATCTCTGTACAATTGACTGAGTTTTATTTTACTTTGGTTTGGTTTTTCCCCTTATAATTTGGACTGATGTTCTCTACCTGGGAGTTTTCTACCGAGCTGTCATCAGGCTTGTTTCAAGACATTGACATTTCTTCACTTCTGACTTGGTGGGAGGCAGAATGACCTTCCCAGATCTTGACACTTAAGACCTCCATTCTCCAATTTTAACCTTTTTTTAAACTGCCTTTCCCGTCTCTGCTTTCAGGTGATCGAGAGTTTTCTAAGTAAGGAAGTGAGCTACATAATAACCAGCCGCAGGGAGCCCAAAGCAGAGAAGAGTGCATTGGGCCATCAAAACTTCACAAGCCTTAGGAAAAGGCATGTGGAAATGACCTCTCCAGCTGATCCTAAAGGCAACCAGAACTTTTCACAGAAGCCAAGAGATAGTGTAAGAATTTTTGAAACAAGGGACTGAGAATGTAAATTTGCTTTTGTGTATTTATATAGCCTTAGCAGCAGCTAGGTAGCACAGCAGATGAGTATTGGTCCTGGAGTCAGGAAGATCTGAATTCAAATCCAACCTCTGACATTTCCTATCTGTAACTCTGGGCAAGCCACTTAACCCTGTTTGCCTCAGTTTCCTCATCCATCAAATGAGATGGAAGAGGAAATGGCAAACCACTCTGATATCTTTGCCAAGAATACCCCAGATAGGGACACAGAGAGTCAGATGAATGAGAATGACTACAATAACAACAAATTTTATAGTCTTAGGGGTTGGGAGAGCTTTGCCTAAAAAGAGCCTCAGAAGGAGGGTAGTGAGCTTTGTAGTTGTTGTTCTGGGCCTCCTGTTTCCTTTTCTTTTTTTAAACCTTACCTTCTGTCTTAGAATCAATACTGAGTATTGGTTCCAAGGCAGAAGAGCAGTAAGGGCTAGATAAAATGGGTGAATGACTTGCCTGGGGTCACACAACTAGGAAGTATAGCTAGATTTGAACCCAGAATTTCCTGTCTCTAGGACCTGGCTCTCAATCTACTGAGCCACCTAGCTGCCCTAAAGACCAGTTTTTTAAAAGCATTTCTTGGGGGCAACTAGGTGCACAGTGAACAGAGTGCCAGTCCTAGCATTGGGAGGACCAGACCTGGGTTCAAATCTGGCCTTACATACTTCCTAGCTGTGTGACCCTGGGCAAGCCACTTAACCCTGATTTGCCTAGCCCTTACCACTCTTCTGTTTTAGAATTGATACCAAGACCGAAGGTAAGGGTTTGTTTGTTTGTTTGTTGGTTTGTTTTTAAGCATTTCTTTATAGTTATAGCATTAGCTCTGAAATTTCATTTTGCCCTTTTTCCTGACAGGTTCCCATGAGCAGAGGGAAGGAACTCTTGCAAAAGGCCATCAAAAATCAGGCAAGCTTGGGAAGGGCAGTAATGTGGGAGGCTTCTTTTATCCCAAATTCTTTGACTTCTCTTGAAAGCCACCATGGGATGCTATGAGACTATTTGACAAATGCAGCAGATTTTTATATTTAAAAAGGAGAGTAAACTTTTTTCCATCTTTGGTTAGGGAAGTACAGGAGTAGCATGGGGAAGTGGAGAAAATGCTGGCTATCGCGTCTGAAGACCTGGATTCAAATTTTACTTCTGCCGTTTGCTACCTTTGTGACCTTGGGCAAGTCACCGACACACTTCCCCCTTCCCCTGTGTCCTTATCTGCAGAATGAGAGAGTTGACCTGATGCCTCTGGGGATCTCTTCTGATTAAGGCATTGTGTGTGCTGCTAGATTTTGGGAGGCCATGGGTAGAAAGAAATGACAATTAAACTCGATTATCTACAAGTTAATAAGACATAGTTCTGAGGCACTTTCCCTCAGTGGTCTCATTCCCTCTACCATTAGCCTTGAGGAACAAAGTGGTTTCAGTAGCTACCCTAAATGAAATGGCTGTAAGACTTCTGGGATACCCTGCATAGGGTGCATGTTCAAATTGGTTCAGCAGTAGCCCCGGAGAAGCAGCATCTACCTGTGCCATTTGGTCTATGATATTTACCAGCTGTGTGAACTTGAGTAAATCTCTCCTCTCTGAGTCTCATTTCCTTCCTCTCTAAAATGGAGATAATCATACTTGTTTCACATGCCTTTGAGTTACCATAAAGAAAATACGTTTAAACATAAGCTACCATTTATGTCCCTTCTAGTTCTTATGGACATTTGAGAGATGCCTATATGGGGATATCTTTGGGGCCTAACTCTTTTGTTCCCTCATTCCAGGGTAGTACCAGTTGCAACCCTGGAGGTAGCAGCAGCCTCCTGGCCAATGCCCGCTCCTGGGGAGTACAGATCCTCCATGTTGATGGTACCTGTTCCTTTTTTGTGGTTAACATTGAATGGGAAATTTAAGGAAAGAAAAATCTCTGTGGGACGGATCATAGATGGTTTGAGGCATATGTAATGAAACAGGGTTGAAAGGATGCGACATAAATTATTTTTAAACTTTATTAATTTTTAAGTTACATTGATCCCTTTTTGGTTTTATATTTTACTTTTCCCATTTACATGTAATAACAACTTTTAATATACATTTTCCGAAATTATAAGGTTCAAATTGTCTCCCTCTCTCCCTCAGATGGTAAGCAATTTGATCTGGGTTATACATGTATGCATTGATGCCTTTTTGAAAAAAGACCATACTTTCTAATACATTCTCCCTTGTAACAAGAAAGACTGGTTAAGAAAAACCCACTCTCTCAGACCTACAAATGGGAGGTCTTGTGTTCAAATGTGGCCTCAGACACCTCCTAGCTGTAGGACCCTGGGCAAGTCACTTAAACGCAATTGCCTAGTCTTTGTAATTTTTCTGCCTTGGAACAAAGATTTAAAGTATCAATTCTAAGATGGAACAAAAGGGCTTAAAAAAAAGAAAAAGAAAAAACAGCTCTTATATCAACTGCACTTACAGTCTTCCATCCCTTTACTGGGACTGTGAAAGTCTGTTTCAGCTTTTGACCTGGGGAGCCTACATTGGTCATTGGTTGAAATCTGGGGCCTTTTAGTGCTTTTTTCATTTGCATTATTATAATTGTATAATTATAATTATAATCTGCTGATTTTTTTTATTCTGCATCAATTAGTAGGAATCTTGCCCCTTTCCTGGGTTTTTGTTTGTTTTTATTTTTTTGCTTTCTCAAAAGTTCGTTGGGAGGGAGAGAATGTGGATTTAAAATAAAATTACAATGAATTAAAAAGTAATGGAGGAGTGGCTAGGTGGCTCAGTGGATTGAGAGTCCTGGTCCTCAATTCAAATATGGCCTCAGACACTTCCTAGCTTTGTAACCCTAAGCAAGTCACTTAACCCCAGTTGCCCAGCCCTTATCACTCTTCTGCCTTGGAACCAATATTCAGTATCTGTTCTAAGACAGAAGGTAAGGGCTTAAAAAAATATAATAGAAAATGGGAATGCTGGTACAGTGCTTGAGATGACCAGATGTCCTGCTGTTCACAATCATTCAGCTCATCTACAAGCATTTATTAATCACTGCCCAAACACTGTGCTATGTCCTAGGGATACAGAGACAAATGAGAAACAGTTCTCACCCTCCAGGAGCTTACCAGTAGAATATAGCCCAATATAAAAAAAAACAAGACTCACTGCTTCAGAATTCCTCATCTTGTTAAGTCTTATGGTGCAGTAATATTCCCATTATATATAATTCATTCAAGTATATCCAGTCAATGAAAATCTACCTTTTTTTTCCTTTATAATCCATTTTACAGCTAATACTGTGTATTGGCTCCAAGGCAGAAGAGTGAGTAAGGACTAGACAATGGGGAATAAGTGACTTGCCCAGGGTCCCTTGCTAGAAAGTATCCGAGACCAGATTTGAACACAAGATCTCCCATCTCAAGGCCTGGCTCTCAATCCACTGAGCTAACTAGTTATCCCCTCATCTGGCTATTTTTTATTTTTTTGCTACTGAAAAAAATCTTGATATGATTATTTTAGAAAGGACCTTCCTTTCAGTTTTTGACCCCCCCTTTGAGGTATATTTTACAGTAATAGGATGGCCAAGTCAAAGAGTATAAACAGTTTAATTGTGTTTCTCCTGTGATTCCAAATTGTTTCTTAGAATAGCACCATATTGCATCGCCAAAAGTTTATATTAGTGCTCCTGTCTTCCTACAGCCCCTCCAACATTGTCCAGTTTCTAGATTTCACACTAAATATAAGATGAAACCTCAGAATTATTTTAATTTTGTTTGTTCTTGTTTAGTTGGGGGGATTTGGTTTTTTTTTATTTTGTTTTTTAGTTATGTCCAACTCTTTGTGACCCAATTTGGGGATTTTCTTGACAAAGATGCTAGTGGTTTGCCATTTCCTTCAACATAATGTTTTAATTTGCATTTTTTTCTTATTATTAGTAATTTGGATAACTTTTTTTTCCCTTTGGAAAATTGCTCAGATCCTTTACCAACTTCTGAGAAATGGCTTTTAGATAGGTGTTTGCATCAGTTCTCTATAACTTAAATATCATTTTTAGCAGAAATATCTGATGCAAAGGTGTTTTTTTTTGTTTTGTTTTGGTGGTAGTGTCATAGGAGTGATTTCATCTTCAGATATTTAATCAAGCATTTGGGGAACTTCTATAAAATGGCCATGGAATAGGTTATATTGTACTTTACTCCTGCAATTACAGATATAAGGCTTATCTTCAAAAGATATTCTTGTTTTGCTGCCTTTTCAGTTCTTTCAGAGTCTTTTTGGTTCTTTCTACTCAATTTTGAGAAAAATCAGTGTGGTCTAGTGGTTAGAGTCCTAGACTAGTCAGGAAGAACTGGTTTCAAAACCTGCTTCAGACATTTACTGTCTGTGACTGGACAAGTCACAACCTCTCTAAGCCTCCTTCCTGTCTTTTCTGCTACTATATGGAGATAAAGTTATCTAGCCCATAGGATTGTTTTAACCATTAAAGGAAACATGTAAAGCATTTTGCAAAATTTAAAGTCCTATAATATTTTAAGTAAAAGAAATATAAACTGTTCTCATTAACTATAGAGATGCTAATCTCCCACCCTAAATTTTAAATCCACCCACCCAAGGAGAAGATGCCTATTGGATCTGCTAACTAGTTCTGAGTACCCTGCTCTGGAGGGCTTGAGAGTTGCTAGAAATTGTTTCCCAAATTCTTTGCATTTCTTTCTTTCTGTTGGGTTGATTAAGTTCCTGGATAGATTACCTCCCCTCACTACCCCACTGCTCCCCATTCTGAGAAGACTTCTGGGTCCTTGAAGTTACTCCTCAAGTTTTACCCGTTCTGGGCTGTTACTCATTAGCATTTGTGAGAAAGTCCTTCCTGATTTATACCTATTGAAGTCTTTTTTTCCCCCTCCCTCCAAAACAAAGGATTTCCATGAATACTAGCCACCACTGAGCTGTTCTCTTTTGTTTTCTTTCAGAAGTTGTAAGCGTTATGGTTGCCAGAAGGTGGCAGGCAAGGTCATTAGAGCCCATGAAGCAGGATTTGGGGAAGAATTTAAGTCTTGGGGACTCCATATATTACTAGGGAAATGAGGACCAGAGTCCTTTGGTTCAATTCCTTCTTTTTTTTCTTCCAATAGAAATGTTGATGCACGTACAGCAGCTGTGCCTTGGTATTTTGCATCTGACAGAACAAGAACAAGAACAGAAGAAGACAAAGGTGGGATTGGAAGGATTAAAGGGAAGTCTCTGTAGGTCCATGGTTCCTGAGCTTTAAAGTCTATTGGGTAATTCAATGGACCTTCCAAATTACTTATTCTCACTTGCTACTCTGCCCCCTAACCCCCCAGTGCCTTTGGGGCAGACTTCTTGGATCCCAACCTTATAGCAAATTACCTTATGACCTTAAATGAATCTATTAACCCTGGGCCTCAGTTCCCTTTTCTCAAAAGTTTAGGGGATTGGATGAAATTATTTCTAAGGTCCCTTCTAAATCTATGTTCCTCTGTTCTACTTTATCCTCAGCTATCTGACATGTAGAATAAACCTCTTTCTCTCCTTATGTTCTCAGAAACCTCACAGAGATACAGTGGCATTTTTATCAGCCTGTGAACAACCTGAAGGGTCCACATGGGTTAACAGTGATCTACAGACTATTTTTGGAGAACCACTGCTCTTTCTTAAATACAAATGGCCTCAAAATCAGGAGAAAGTTAAAGTTCTTGGCATAGAGATCAGTGCTTGAGATTACCACAGAAGAGAGGAAATCTTAGAAAACATTTCACTTTTTCTGAACTTTCCTTTGGGTTAAGATTATATACATACATACATACATTCTCTCTCTCTCTCTCTCTCTCTCTCTCTCTCTCTCTCTCTCTCTCTCTCTCTCTCCCTCTCCCTCTCCCTCTCTCCTTCTCTCCCTTTCTCCCTCTCTCATTCCTCCCCCCCTCCCCCCAGGAAATTCCCTTATTGATTTAATCCTCCACGGAAGGAGGCAGCTAGTAGTAAAACTAGGGGTCAGGTACCTGATGATGTCCTACTTTCAACAAATTCCGATTGAGCCTACTTAGCCAGTTCCCATGAATGAAGAGAAGAAGCTGTTGTGTTGACCAATTCTTTCCGACAGGGAAATATGGAAGAAGATAGAGAAATAGAGAAGAATGGGCCATAATAGTATTTAATCCTCACTGGATGGCCTCTTGCAATTCCCTCTTTCTTTTAACCTATCCTTTCTTCTCATTTAGAAAACATGTACAGCAATGGAATCAAGAGCTCCTAAAGGTCAGTGTGGAAACTTTTCACTGTCTAATTGGAATTCCTCCTTCCCCAAACACCTCTAACTCCCTGTGTGGTGACATCTGTCCTATTCCTATTTGTGGCAGGAAATGAGTCCAATCTATATCCATTCCTGCCACAAACACACATTCATTCCCAATGCTTTGTCAGCACAAAGATCTGATGCCCTAATTTGTGGGCAGATATGAGCATTCATCTATCCTTTTAATTCTTGTGTTTTTTTTTTTTTTAACCTTACTTTCTGTCCTAGTAACAGCTCTTAAGATAGAAACAAGGGCTAGGCAAACAGGTTTAAATAATTTGCCCGGGGTTACACAGCTAGAAAGTACCTGAGACCAGATTTGAGGGCTTGCTTCTAGGAGGGGATTTTTAGGGGTCAGGGCTCTCTAGGTTCTTTGAGTATAGAGATTTGGAGCCAGAGTTGTAAACACAGTTGTATATATACTTTCAGATCCTCTGGCTCCATGGAGTGAATTTAGATTTGAAACACACTCTTTCCCTCTTCCTTTTGATTCTGTAACATTCCAGGGGGGCAGTTTGACAGCTGCTTTCCATTTTTAGAAATGCCAAACTCCTTGAAACTTGACAAACAGGCAGATTGACAGGATTTTTCTTCATCATCTTATTTTGGACAGAGAGAGTTTCTCCCGGAGATGCTCTTTAAGTGGCATTTACACATCCAAAAGCAGGAGCAAAGAAAAGTCATTTGGTACCAGTATTTGAAATGCAAGGAAATCTTTGGGGAATTGATTTTAATCATTGTGTCTAAGTTAATTAGAAAAGAGGGAGTCATCCAAAATATGATTAATGAAAGCTGCTTCCTCAAGGCTAAAGAGGCTGTTCTTTACTTTGATATTGTCAGGATCCTAAATTTGGGTTGGATGTCTGCTGGTAGCAACCTTATTTTGAAGTCTCGATGCTCTCTGAGTGCTTTTCAGATCTCTTTCATTCCTGGCTATTGCTTAATTACTCACACCATCTAAAACTCCTCTATCTCCAATTTGGCCCCTCCAGGTCTGATCTTCAAATTAATTCTCATTCTTCCAACAGTACCCCTCCCCGCAAAAAAGAATAAGGTTAGAAGATACTATCAACAAACAGGATTAGGCATTTATTCAGAAAACTACCACTTCCCATCTTCCCTCTCCTGGTGTGCCCCTACATAGATGGGGTGTAGCAGAAGCAGCCTTGGGGGGACTTCTTTGGTAGCAGCTCAAGCTAACAGTAAGTGAATCTTTTTAACTTGGTGATTCTCACCCTAAATATCCTTTTTTAGTTTGTTTCATTAGCCTTATTTTTATTTTGAGACCTCATTTGCCATGATATGGCCTGGATTTCTTGGCCCTAGCCTCTAAATATGGCTGCCATTCCTTAATCTCTTTCTGACTCTTTTTGATTTTTACCTTTCCTTCTTGCTTAATGTGGAATGCTGTTTGGAGAGATTTTTAGGATCCTTGGAATTGGCCTCTGAGGAATATCTGACTAACACACATAACTCAGACAAAATTATATATAGGTGACTCTTTTTTTTAATATGATTTATAAAGGTAGTAGGAAAGGGTGAGGTTCTTCTGCCTAAACCAAATGTTTGTATCATGTCTCATATTAGCAATCTGTTTTATTTACTAGTTTTCTGAATATGTTATCAGAATGCTTCCCATTCCCTATTGAAATGAGGATCCCTCTACCCTATATATCCCTGGTTCTTTCTAGAAACCACAGAACTGTTAATATTATCCAGAAGAAGGAGGGAAGAAAAGGAGAGTAGAAAAAATTATCCCTTGCCAAATAGAAAGACCCATCTCAATCTGTCTTGTTTTTTTAATCTCATGGGAGCCTTTCAGGCTTTGGCAAAATCTCTTTTCTCCCCCTGTACATCCTGTTTATAAAGAAAACCCCTTCCAAGTCTGATCTGTAGACACATGACTAAAATTGTATGTTGTTTCTCTTACAGTGGCAAGATTGAAGGTTCCATTTTTAAAGATTGAAGACAGTAGCAGGTAAATTAGAATCAACTCCCCCAATATCTCCCTTTGAGGCCCTGTGATTAACATTTGGAATCTCTAAGACCCGATGTAGGTTCTTGTTCCCTCTTTAGAAAAAGCTTTCCTTTACATATGGAAATCAAAACCCAGAACTAGAATGTTTATTTGGTCTTTATTCATCTCATGTTGTCATTAAACAAATGAATTCTCCTTAAACATAAACTCTTGATGACTCATGGGTATATTACTGAGATTTTCTACTTTCAGGACTTAATTTTTATTAACTCTTCTTACTCCTTTTAAGACTTATTATTGCTTTTCTTCTTTTCCTGAGTGTATATGGACATTGAATATCAGCATACATTCATAATCTAAAAGTTTTAAGAGTTTAGTATGGTAGGAGACCCATTCATTCACTTAGCTTAAGTGGATTTTTGGTTTCTGTTGTTTCTCTTTCTACTTAAGAATACTTTGTACTTAATATTGTTGAGAGGGTGATTGTTTGCTTTTAAATTTTTTCAAAGGACTTATATTTTATTTCATTTGATCTTCAAAATGAATGCTCCTATGACATAAAGCTACCCATTTTTTAGGTGAAGAAACTGCTCATAAAGTTGAAGTAATTTGCCTGTAGCCAGACAAATAGCTAATCACAGGGCCAGGACTAAAATCTGATTCCCAACCCTTTCTGTCATGCTACTTCTTGTCTCCTCACAAGGCTACTCCAGTGTTAGACCATTGAGAATTGTCAAGAATTTTGTTTTATGAGGACCTGCTGTAGAAATGAGCCTCTGCTCTCTGTGGCACAAAGATTCTCTGGTATACTTTTGCATGAAAGCAGAGACATACCCTCCAAAGAAAGAGGTCTCTGCTGCCCTTGACAGAGTAAAAGCTTAATGTGACCCGTGGGGTGGGGGTGGGAATCCTGTGAATGGGAATAAGGTGCTTCTCTCCGCCCTGATTGAATATATCAGTGACTTTTCCTCGATCCTTCTTCCTTCCTGGACCCACTCTCCTCCCCAAAATATTTTTTAAATATGTGTCTGTGCTGAAAATATGTAAGTGTTATCAGCTCTGAAAGATTTACACTAATGGATGAGAACAAAGCATAAAAAATCCAAAATAGCAAATGGGTTGGGGAGGCAATTGATTCTTAATTATCAACAGCTTTCAGGTGGAAAGAAACTGGACTCAGAGTCAGAAAAAAAATTAAGGGCCAACCCCACCCCTATCACTTCTGAGCAGCACAATTGTGGGTGAATCCCTTGATCTTCTAGGACAGTGATGGTAAATCTTCTAGAGACCAATTACCTAAACTTTGACCCTCATGCACATGTGAGCCAGCCCCTTACCCCAGACAGGAAAGGGAGGAAGCACTCCAATTGGGCTGCCTCGACTGAAGGGCAGGTGAGAAATGTTTTCAGGCTCCGTGGAGGGGGGAAGGAGAACAGCCCCCTCTGGCACATGTTTCCTTAGGTTTGCCAACACGGTCCTAAGGTATCCATTTATTTCTTCATTAGTCATATGGGGAACATAATTTCTGCAGTGCTTGTTTTCACATTGTGATTGAGAGAGTCCAATAAAAGGGGCTGACATGCAAGTACCCTATAATCTAATGTGAATTTGGTGTGTGTAAAATGTTAGTATTCCTGAAGCTTTTCTTATGGCCAGGACTTAGACAGTGGTCTATTGAATCTATAACATGGTAATCGTAGCATTGCTGAACTCTCTAGGAAGGCAATTCAGAAGCCATATAATCTAACCCACTCATTTTAGAGATGAGAAAATTGAGGCTAGTAAGTTTCAGTGTCTTGTCCAAGTCATTCAGGTGGTGAGCTCCAACCATGGGGTTGGAATTCTGTTCCTTTAACTTGAGATCCAGTACACTCTGCACTCTTGTAGATGTGTTCTTTCTCTTTAGCCTTTTTCTGAGCCACTCTGTCAACAGAAAGCATCTGATTGTGTCCAGTTTGTATTGCCAGGAGGAGAGTTGATCTGAAGCTGAGGCCTCTTGTGTTTCTTTAATCCTACTCAGTAAATCTTGAAATCCTTTTAGTCTTCTTCTCACTCCAACAAGCATCCAGAATGATGCCCAGCTTCTCCAAACACTATCAAAAAGAAAGCACAGTTTTGGAGGTAAGAGGGTGAAACACATTTCACTTCTTCTTGATCTCAAAAACCTTTTTTACTTTTTCACTCCTGACAGGCCATGTTCCAGAGACTTGGTCTCAACTCTAGTTTTATGAGTCTGGAATTTCTAAAAACCCATTTTTTATTTGCTTTTGAAAGACATTTTTATATTTGAATTTAAATGTTAAAAATGGTAAGCTCTTAATTCTCCAAGACATTGAGTGTCTTCAGACATGATACTGAAATCACACTGAAGATCTGATTGTCAAATCTTTGCCATCCCACCCTCTCTTATTCAATTTCCTTTTCAAACTTTTCTGCTGATTTTGTGCAATACAGAAAATAGATTGTACCTCCTCAGAAGGTGAAAATGCTAAGAACTAACCTGAAGCAGAGCTTCTGTTTCCTTGTAATCTTGTTGAAAGAAGTGGAAAGGAATCACTCTTCTGAAAAACAGAGTCATCTCTTTTCTGTTGGGTCCTTGGTCCTCTCTCTCCCTTGAGGACTTGGTCCATTTCCATGTTTTCAATGATCACTTCTATGTGGATGATTTGAAAAATCTGAAGCAGGTAACTCAGTGGCTAGAGAGCCAGGCCTAAAGGTGGGAGTCCTAGTTTCAGATCTGGCCTCAGACACTTCCTAGCTGTTTGACCCTGAACAAGTCACTTAACCCCAATTGCCTATCCCTTAACCACTCTTCTGCCTTGGAACTGATACTTAGTATTTATTAATTCTAAAACAGAAGGTAAGGGGTATGTTGTTGGTGTTGGTGTTGGTGTTGGTTTTGTTTTGTTTTGTTTTGTTAAGAAAAGAAAAGGCTGTATCTTTAACGTTGATCTCAATTTTGACATTTTTTTAACACCTCACCCTCTACATGTCCAAAATGGGGCTTGTCATCTTTCTCCCAAAATCACCCAGCCTCCCATTTTTTCTATTTCTCTTGAAAGCAATTTCTCTCCTTCTTTCCTCCCACCTTCTTTCCCCTCCCTCCCTCTCTCCCCCAAGATTTGAACCCAGGTCTTTCCAACTCCAGGCAGGAGTCTCTTAACCACTGTGCTACCTCCTGTTACTTGAAGATAATTATCTTGCCCCTCAAGTTCAAACCTGAAGTCAACTTTGATTCTTCACTTGTTTTTACCTTCCTCATCCAGTCCCTTCCTCCTCTCCACTCCCATTGCTACTCTACCCACCAATCTTGAATAGACTAGTGTAATAAATCTAACTGGTCTCCCTGCTTTTAGTATCCTCCTTTTCAAATCCATCCTTAACACAGCTGCCAAAGCAATCTTGCTAATGCACAGTTCTAAGCATGTCAGTCCCTTTTTCAAAGACCTTAAATACTGCCTACAAGATAAAATTCAGATTCCTAAGTTTGGCATGAAAGAAAGCAGTCTGGCTCTGAGTTAACTTTCCAGCCTTATTTTACCTTCCTTCCTACCCCTACCCCCATACATACTCTGTGCCAGCTAAACTGAATGGTTGTCAATGCCTTGTTCTCATCCTAACCTCTCTTGCCTCTGATTTCTACATACCCTTGTACCCTGTGCTACCAAAGACAGACTTTCTCCACATTCCTCCATTTGGGAGGCCTGCCTTCCTTTTTTTAGGGTCCTTCTTGGGGCTACCTCCATGAAGTTCTTCCTGATTCCCTTCTGTACCAGATAGAAATGATCTTTCCTTTCAAAAGCTTCCTATTTCTTTTTTTGTTGCACCTCAACCTTTATCACATTCTAATTTGGATTATAATTATTTATACATAAATCCCTTCCCTTGTCTTCATTATTTTCCTTCGAAAGCAGAGACTGTATCCTCAGAAACAAGTACAGTTACCTTGCATGTAATAGGTGCCTAATAAGTATTGAACCCTTTCAAACTAGAATAAATAAAAATCCTGTTCAAGTGGATCAAATTTGAATGGTATAGTTGAAAATGCATTTAGGAAACCTGTGTCATGGCATTGTTTCTATTCTTAGTTTATGTATGACCTCGGACAAGTTCTTTAACTTTGCTTTTTCTCCTTGTAAAGGCGAGAGGGGGAGGGGGTGACCTCCACTAAACTGTCTTTGAACTCTTTTCCAGTTCTTTTAAATTAAAAAAAATTTTTTTTAATCCTTAATTCTGAAATTTCCAGTTCTAAATTCTATAATCCTGTCATCCACATAATTGGATTGTTAATAATAATCATAATCATAAAGTAGCTGGCATTTATATACCATTTAACTATGTGCCAGGCACTCTGCTAAGTGCTTTACAATTGTCTCATTTTATCTTTACAACTCTGGAAGGTAGATGCTATAGTTATCCCCATTTTACAGTTGAGGAACCTGAGGCAAACAGGGTTAAGTGACTTTCCCAGGGTCACAATGTTAGTAAATATCTGAGGCAAGATTTGAAGTCAAGTCTTTCTGACTCCAAGCCTAGCACTTTATCCACTGTAGGAACCAGACTATCCCTAACTTATTCCTACACCACTGTGTCACCCAGCTGCCTCCAACAGCTTGTTGAAAGCTCAAAAGAAATAATATGAAAGTATTTTGAAAAGTATTTAAATGCATCCACTTAGAAATTGTTGATATTATTTTTGCTTTGAAATTTAAAAAAAAGTTTTGAGTAAGTAATAGGAGTGTTCCTATGTACCTGGGATATGGATTGTTCAAACATCCTTTCTTTTGCCTTCCCTAATTATAGGCAAACTTAGCTTTTTGGGTTTAATGTATTTTTGTTTTTTAGAAAATTTCAACCTTTCTACCATCAGTTCAGGTGCTTTCCTGACCTCAGCTTCCTGGGGCCCAAAGGCACAAGTCCATTTGAAACTCTGAGAATCTCCCTCCACAAACGCAAAACCAAGTAAGTTTTTCTGGCTCTGGGCCTGGGTATCTGAACACAGAGGGCTGGTTACAAATGAAGGTTTGCCCAAAGGTTTACTTTAGACTTTCCATAAAGGCTGTTGGAAGAAAAGGGAGAGAGACCAAATGACCTCCTAGGGCTCCCTTTGGGCTTTGAGTTTTAATATAAGTTTATATTTATTTTAGCCCTGATCATCTACGGTATCAGGCAATCCCTAGAAGTGCTAACAGCTGACCTAAGTTATCAGCATGGAAGAAGGAAAGGGGGGGATTTGGGGGAATTGGGAAAGAAGGGGATTGTGTGTCTGCTCAAGGACAACAGCCAAGTTTAGGTGGCACTTGGTTGTCTAGATAGAGAATTCCTTCTAGGCAAGAGCAGCTCATCAGCCGTCGTAGTCATCCAGCCATGAGATAATGAGGACTGAGGCTTGGACAAAAGAGGATAATATGAGGGAGATTTCCAATGGACATTTGACAGAATTTGATTTGATGAATGAACATGAGGCCCCCCCCCAAAAAAAAAGAAGACAGTGGATAGAGCCCAAGTCCAGACTTGCCCTTCTGACTTAGAGTTGTTACTAAGACAATAAGGGTTTATTAAAATAATAATAATTTCAAAGTGTTGAGAGCCAGCATGGCATAATACATTGGTTCTCAAAATGTGTTTGCTCATGGCACAATAGTCATTACTAGTACAATGGACTTTTAAGTTGGTAACACTGAAAGTCAGAAGACTTGTCCACATGAAGTTTCCCATGACCAAGAGGTTTTTTTTTTTGTTTCTTTGTTTTGGGTGCTCGATGAGTTCAAGGTCTAAAAGGTTAGACTCATGCATAGAGATTAGTGTTCACTTGAAAGTTTTGTTGCTTTTCTGAATACTTCGTATAGATGGTGGGTATATAAAATTTATATTAAGATTACTTATACATTTATTTTACTAATGTCACAGCTCAACTAGCAAAGCACAGCTGTGGCCTATCCACTGTCATAGTAGAGGAAAAGCTGGCCTTGGAATCAGGAAGCCTCGGTTCAGATTTGACTTCTGACACATACTTGATGGTCTTTATGCAAGTTAATTTCTAAATGCCCGAGGCAAGTCCCCTAAGACTATAAAATGCAGACTAGTTGCAGAATGATCCATTTATTGGGCGTTTCATTACTAGAAATTCTGTACACCAAAGAAATCTCAATTTGAAGAGAATGAGAAAGTTGTGAAGAAAAGCCTCTTTGGTGAGAGAAAGATTAGTTTTAGACAAATTGAATTTGAGCTGATGGTGAAACATTGGAGAGGAAAGGGATGGAGCTGGAGTTCAGGTGAGCTGGGGTGAGATGGCGCCTGGTGATGTAGATAGGAAAGTCATCAACATAGATACTGCCCTCACAGAAATCACCTCTGGCATAGCAGAGAGAGTCAAAGAAACTGGTTTCAGTCTTGCCTCTGCTCTTTTGCACTTAGATTTGCCAAGCAAGTACTTCCTCTCTAACTCTCCTGTTTTCTTCATGTAAATGAAGGCTTTGAATAAGATGGTTCCTAGGCCCATTCTAGCACTTAATCTTTGATCTTAAAAACTTTTCAGGTGGACATGGCTGAATCTAGGAAGACAGGAAGAAAGCTGGAGGTTGGGGGCAGCTGGATTAGGAAAGAGAGCCTCAGATTTTACCTATTTTGCAGTTTCCCCTTGTCCCCAAAGACATTGATTTGGTGGGTGGGTAGTTTGTTTTTCCACAAGTTGGCTCCTTTCTTTTCACAGATGCTTTCTCTGTGCCCTGGGGTCAGGGGTTGGGTTGAAGAAGCCCACCCACATCCACTGTCAGGAAGGAGGAGAGGCAGAGGTCAGGAAAAAAGGAAGTCTGACCCTGATTCTCTTAGCTGCCAGAAGGCAATAGACATGGGGAAGAGGAATATAGCATGAAGGGGACCTGTAAATGAGATACCTCGTTTTCCCCTCTTCTTGGCCTGTTCCTGATGCCATCATCTCCCTTTAGGTCCTACATCTTCAGGGATTGCTGGATTGCAAGTCAAAAGATTGAGTGTCCTTATGGTATCTTAGAAATACAGACCCTGAAAGAGACATAAGTAAATGTGTTGGTTTTTGGAGGTTTGAGACTTTCTCAAGCAGTTATAACTTTACCTTGTTGTGTTTCTATCCCTAGAGACCTTGAAGGTGATGAGCTGAGCCCCCAGTCTACAGCCTGCACAGTGCCCCGCAGGAAGAAGGGGTACTGCGAGTGTTGCCAAGAGGACTATCAGGAGCTCCATGTGGTAAGGCTGTCACTTCACATGTCTGAAGGTTTTTCTAAGGGGCACTCTTCTCACTTTTACAAGTTTCAGATTGCTATAATATTGTAGAGAGAAAGAGGGCAACTAGAAAACCATGCAACTCCAGATCCCTCACCCCTTTCCCTGCGAGGCCCCAAGCAAATGCCAGTACAGCCCTGCCTGTGGCAGCACTCATGCCTGCACTGTCAGCACCTCTGCTTCTGCCTCCCAGCTTCCCAGGGAAGTTCCATAGTGTCCTTGCTGCATATGGCAATCACCTCTTCATTCAAAGGTCTGTGTCTCTGCTTCCCATTCAGCATCTCCAAAGTGACCAGCACAGGGGCTTTGCCACGGAAGCATCCAATTATATGGCAGTGGACCAGATTGCATCCCAGCTCAGCAATAACTTTGCTGAACTCTCCACTCAGATGCTGCCCACCTGGTGAGTCTCACTTTCTCTGGGACTAGGCACAGAATAGCCAATTAACCCATCACTTGTGTCTGGAGCCCTGCCTCTGGTATTTTCTCCCATTTCATGTGCTTGGGGCAGGGGGTGGGAAGAAACTTCAGGTTGTCAGGATCTGCCATAGGAAGTTCCTTTTTCTCCTTTCCCCTCTTATTCTGATTTGTAATTGGATATGTGGCCTTGGTAAATTCTCTTTCCCCAAGAGAAAGAAGAAACTGATTGAGGAAATTAAGGGGAAATTCTCCTTTCAAAAAGAGACTTTTGGAGTCAGGGGAGGACTTGGGTTCAAATCTATCCTCAAACATTTCCTAGGTGTGTAGCTGTGTGACTTAACTACAATTGTCTAGCCCACTGATGGGCAAACTACGGCCTGTGGGCCAGACGCTGCCCCCTGAAATGTTCTATCCAGCCCAGTGACATTATTCCTAATCTGATGAATACAACACAGATGAGCATTTCCTTTCCTTTGGCCCCCTCCTTAAAAAGTTTGCCCATTGCTGGTCTAGCCCATACCACTTTTCTGTCTTAGAATTAATACCAAGACAGAAGGTAAGGGACAAACAGGCAAACAAACTAAATCAACTCAGGTGAAACGGGAATATCACCAGTCAAGAAGGGGCAATCTCAGGGACAGGAAAAAGAGACAACCTCTGGCCTTGTGAGCAAGCCATGGTTTCCTCTGATGCAAGCTGTGGGCAGCCCTCCCTGGCCCAGGGCTGTGGTTTCACTTCTTCCCTAATGACGCTGCCGCCACCACTGCCCTCTCTAGTAACCTTTACAGTGGGATCCACTAAGCCGGATGCCCTCTCCCCTGCTCCTCTCTGGCCAGCTCCAACCACAAGGCCACAGAGCCAAGAGAAGAGCGGAACTCTGGAGAGTAATACAGGGCTGGCCTCCCTCTCAGCTGGGTCATGAGGTGCAGCGGGGGCTGGCAGTGGCAGCCCATGCCCTGGTGGGTCCCACGCTTGGCTCTCCATTGGGTCATCCTCTCCCATCTCCCTGTGACCAGGTCATTTTCTTTCCAGGTTGCCAGACTCTCCAGCTATTGGTCCGGAACATGACAGTTCTCGTTCTTTACAAGAATCGCCTCCTCCAAGCCACTCTCCCGATGCCAGAGCATCATCTCCCAGGACAAATGGGGCCCCAAGAGAGGACCTTTTGTCATCGGGTGCTCTCAACCTCTTGGCCCCAACCGAACAGACTAGAGGAGGGAAAGCCACAGGAGCAGAAGATTCCAAGAGGTCGGGACATTTGGGTGAGGCCATTTGGGACTCTCCCGCGGCGCCATCGCCTGCTCACCAACCTACTCTGGCTTGCACCTCCTCTGTGGAACTCGTAGCTAATCCCCTTTGTTGTGACAGACCAGCGGCCCCTCCTTTCCTCAGTGAGCAAGATGGGTCATTGGCAGGCCATAAGCGGAAATTCCAGTCCCCTAACTGTAGAGCTGAAAAGAAACTTCGGGTGCCCGTGGAGGCTGTGCCCTGTTCGGGTATCTCAGTACCTGGACAGGAACAAAGAGACGCTTTCTCTCCCTCTCCTTACCTGACCACGAAGGTAGACGTTTTGCTCGCCTCTCCCGTTGGCGCTGCCCACCAGGCTGCGGTGCCCTTCCAGTGCAGCTCCCCCAGCAAGTCTCAGGGAGAGCCACTGTGCTCTGGGCTTGCAGACTTGGAAGCAGATGCACTAACAAAGATGCCTCAAGACATGCACTGTTTCTCTACCCCTTGCCCTGACCACCATTCCCAGCCTCGCCACCCAGCCTGCCGGCCCGCCCCCCTGCCGCCGACAGCCCGGAGCTCGGAGCAGCACGTGCAGGCGGCCAGTCCCTCTTTGGGAGAGAATGCAGGGTGCCCTCCTGCTCGCCCCCCACCAGAAAGACCAGGCAGCGTGGGCGGTCCCTGGCGCCCCGCTCCTCCCACGGCTCAGGCCCCCCTCCTCCCACCAGAAGCGAGCCCGCTGCCGGAGCCCTGTTCTTCAGAGTCCGAGTGGGACACGCAGCTCCTCTCGAAGCTGGACAGGCCCCAGGCGGCACGAGACCGATCCCTGGACGCCGAGGGCCTCCGCCGGGCCCGGATCATGATCCTAGACAGTGGCTACGAGTCCCACCTCTATTCCGTGCTACAGCCCAAACCCGAACTGGATTGGGAAAGGAAAGAAGAACAGAATCAGGGGAACTGCCGAGCGGAGACAGAGGGAGCCCCCTTGTTGGCCTTTGAGACCTGCCTGGACAGTTGGACCAACTGAGCAAACGTGGCCCCAAGGGCTGGCCTTGGTGTGCACCCCCCTCATTTAGCTGCCGTAACATCCAGAGACTTTGTGTGGAATGGGCTGGGCTGCCTCCTGAAGCCCCTCTTCCCTGTGGAACCCCCCGCCCTGACCCCACCGTCCGCACGTCCTTATTCAGGGCCTGCAACCTTGTCCAGAATGTCACCACCTCCACCCCACTCTGAGAGTCAGGACTGGCACAGAGAGGGATGCGAATAACACGCAGCAGGACTTACGTTCATCCCAGTTTCCTATTACAGCCAAAGCATTTACTCCCTTAAAAGGGCTAAAGTTTCCCCAAGAATTAGTCTCCCTTCCCACAAACATCTGGTTCACTTGTGCTCAATCTCCTCCTCCCCCCTCTGTTTCTGTCAGAGAGAAGCAAACACAGATCTGTATCAGGAGGGGGCTGGGGCGATTGGGGCGAGCCAAGCCCAGGGAGCTCCCTCCCAGCGCACACTTGGAGCTCCCAGCAGCCACCTTTTCCCTCCCTTTCAGGATGAGGCGGGGTGGGGAGCTGATGTCAGCCCTTCCAGCCATGTCCCCAGACTCAGAGCAAGGAGCCCCCCCCCAGAACTTGGAAGTCCTGCTTTCCTGAGATAATTGTCTTTACTCCACTTACTCCCCCATCGCTCTCTTCACTCCTCTGAGCCCTCAGTCCACTTTGCTGAACCATTAATCTGTAAATAGAGATGGATTTGCTATTGATTCCTTGAATGCTCCCCCTGCTTCTAATCTATGCTGCAGTTATTATTCTGTGACTGTCTGTGTCTATCTCTTTCCTTCACTCATTCTTTTAATTGGAACTGCCTGAGACTTGATGCTATTAAAGGACTAAGTTTAGGGGAAGGTTGGCATAGGTCCCCATGAAGACTTTAGTTATTAACTCAGAAATGAAATAACTGAATGTACGATACCCTGTTTGGCGTTTTAAATAGTATTCCTAAGTAAATTGAGAAATTTTAATTTTGTTTTAAAGACTATAAATAAATAGATTTGTTAACGAGGCGATGACTGATTGTGTATGTGATGCTTTACATACACTTATCTCATTTGATCTAAACGGTCACTACAGGGAAAAGAGCCCTGGATTTAGAGCTGGAGGACCGCGGTTCAAATCCCAACATTGTTTTTTGGATGATTTGGGACAAAGTTGTTGAATCTCTTTGAGCCTCAACTTTCCTCTCAGTTAAATAAGAGAGTTGGCCTAGATGACCACTAAGCTATCCTATTGGCCTTGATAAAGGTCTTTTGAACCTCCATGAGTTTTGTCCTCACTGTGACGGTAACCTTTTGCACATCCCCAATTGACCTTTGCAATGAGGCCTCTCAGTGGGAGCACTGGACGCGTCTGCCCACTCGGCTCCTTGCAGCGCCTCTTCTAGACCGGATTCACCAGCATCACTTGGTCCTCGTTTGGAACCTTTGCCATCGGACTGTGCTAACTACTCTTTACGTCACTATTCTCATTTGTCTTGCTTTAGTACCTGTTCTTCCGTCATGTCACTTGGATTAAGTTTATCTTCTGCCTGGCCTATGGCTACCATCTTCCATTTCTTCATTATTAAGGCTGACTCAAGCCCTAATGTGGTAAAATCTTTACCCGATCACAGAGACCTGCAACTCTAACTTTAGGTACCTTATCATGACATGGCACCCCAAATCTCAAATGGGTGTTCCACCCTTTCTAACCACAACATTTTCATTTGTCATTCCCAGTGGTTGCTGATGCCAAGAGGAAGCTATTGGCCATCTTCTGACTCCATGGCCAATGACATCAATGTAGACCTCACCAAAACTCAATATGTCTTAGCTCATCTTCCCTATTCCTCCCTCCCAAATACACAGGCACAAATAAAATAGCTTCTGACTTCATCATTCTCCCAGTCATTGATATTATAGAACTCAATTCTAACTTCTGCCTTTTACCCTCTATAAAATTGGTTTCCAAGTTTCATTCATTCTTGATATCCTTCAAATCTTCCCTTTCCCTGTGCTTAACTGTTTGCCTCTTCCTCATCTGTCAAATGAGCTGGAGAAGGAAATGGCAAACCACTCCAGCACCTTTGCCAAGAAAATCCCAAATGGGATCACAAAGAGTCAGACACAACTGAAAAGACTGAACAATAAATCTGTAGTTTAAGCCCTTTTTTTTTCTAACATTTATTAATATTCATTTTTAACCTGTTTACATGCTTCATACCCCTACTTTCCCCTTCACCCCCCTGCTCTCCCCCCACCCATGGCCAATGCACATTTCCACTGGTTGTAACATGTCCTTGTTTAGGGCCTATTTCCATATTGTTGGTAGTTGCATTGGTGTGGTCGTTTCGAGTCTACATCCCCAATCATGTCCGCCTCAACCCATGTGTTCAAGCAGTTGTTCATCTTCTATGTTTCCTTTCCTGCAGATCTTCCTCTGAATGTGGGTAGTGTTTTTTACCATAAATCCCTCAGAGCTGTCCTGTGTCATTGCATTGCTGCTGGTGCAGAAGTCCATTACATTTGATTTTACCATAGTATATCAGTCTCTGTGTACAATGTTCTTCTGGCTCTGCTCCTTTCGCTCTGCATCACTTCCTGGAGGTCTCTCCAGTTCACCTGGAACTCCTCCAGTTTATTATTCCTTTTAGCACAATAGTATTCCATCACCAGCATATACCACAATTTGTTCAGCCATTCCCCAATTGAAGGACATTCCCTCCTTTTCCAGTTTTCTGCCACCACAAAAAGCGCAGCTATAAATATTTTCGTACAAGTCTGTTTATCAATGATCTCTTTGGGGTACAAACCCAACAATGGTATGGATGGATCAAAGGGCAGGAATTCTTTTAAAGCCCTTTGAGCATAATTCCAAATTGCTAGCCAGAATGGTTGGATCAGTTCACAACTCCACCAGCAGTGCATTAATGTCCCAATTTTGCCACATCCCCTCCAGCATTCATTACTCTCCCCTTCTTTCATTTTAGCCAATCTGCTAGGTGTGAGGTGATACCTCAGAGTTGTTTTGATTTGCATTTCTCTAATTATTAGAGATTTAGAACACTTTCTCATGTGCTTATTGATACTTTTGATTTCTTTACCTGAGAATTGCCTCTTCATGTCTCTTGCCCATTTTTCAATTGGGGAGTGGCTTGATTTTTTATACAATTGATTTAACTCCTTGTATATTTGAGTAATTAGACCCCTGTCAGAGTTTTTTGTTATAAAGATTTTTTCCCAATTTGTTGTTTCCTTTCTGATTTTGACTATATTGTTTTTGTTTGTACAAAAGCTTTTTAGCTTGATATAATCAAAATCATTTAATTTACATTTTGTAATTTTCTCTAACTCTTGCTTGGTTTTAAAATCTTTCCTTTCCCAGAGATCTGACAAGTATACTATTCTGTGTTCACTTAACTTATTTATAGTTTCCCTCTTTATATTCAGGTCATTGACCCATTCTGAATTTATCTTGGTGTACGGTGTGAGATGTTGATCTAAACCTAATCTTTCCCATATTGTTTTCCATATTTCCCAGCAGTTTTTGTCAAATAGTGGATTCATGTCCCAAAAGTTGGGCTCTTTGGGTTTATCATACACTATCTTGCTGATGTCATTAACCCCAAGTCTATTCCACTGATCCTCCCTTCTCTTAGCCAGTACCATATTGTTTTGATGACTGCTGTTTTATAGTATTAGTTTAATATCTGGTACTGCTAGGCCCCCTTCCTTCACATTTTTTTTCATTATTTCCCTTGAAATTCTTGATCTTTTGTTATTCCAAATGAAATTTGTTATAGTTTTTCCTAATTCAGTAAAGAAGTTTTTTGGTAATTTGATAGGTATGGCGCTAAATAGGTAAATTAATTTCGGTAGAATGTTCATTTTTATTATGTTAGCTCGTCCTACCCATGAGCAATCAATGGCTTTCCAATTGTTTAGATCCAGTTTTATTTGTTTGGAAAGTGTTTTGTAGTTGTTTTCGTATAATAGCTGTGTTTGTTTTGGTAGATAGATTCCCAGGTATTTTATATTGTCTAGGGTGATTTTAAATGGTGTTTCTCTTTCTACCTCTTGCTGCTCTAATGTGTTGGAAATATATAGAAATGCTGATGATTTATGTGCATTTATTTTGTATCCTGCCACTTTGCTAAAGTTGTTGATTATTTCTACCAGCCTCTTAGTTGATTCTCTAGGATTTTTTAAGTATACCATCATATCATCTGCAAAGAGTGATAGCTTAGTCTCCTCATTGCCTATTTTGATACCTTCAATTTCTTTTTCTTCTCTAATTGCTATTGCTAGTGTTTCTAGTACTATGTTGAATAATAGATGTGATAATGGGCATCCTTGTTTTACTGCTGATCTTATTGGGAAGGCTTCTAATTTATCCCCATTGCATATAATGCTTGTTGATGGCTTTAGGTATATATTGTTTATTATTTTTAGGAAGGGTCCTTCTATTCCTATACTTTTCAGTGTTTTCAATAGGAATGGATGCTGTATTTTGTCAAAGGCTTTTTCAGCATCTATTGAGATAATCATGGTCAATTATGTGGATGGTTTTCCTAATGTTGAACCATCCTTGCATTCCTGGTATAAATCCCACCTGATCATGGTGGATGATCTTCTTAATTACTTGCTGGAGTCTCTTTGCTAATATTCTATTTAAGATTTTTGCATCTATGTTCATTAAGGAGATTGGTCTATAGTTTTCTTTCTCTGTTTTTGGTCTACCTGGCTTTGGGATCAGTACCATATTTGTGTCATAAAAGGAATTTGGTAGGACTCCTTCTTTGCTTATCATATCAAATAATTTGTATAGTATTGGGATTAGTTGCTCTTTGAATGTCTGATAGAATTCACTTGTGAATCCATCAGGTCCTGGTGATTTTTTCTTAGGGAATTCTTTGATGGCTTGTTCAATTTCTACTTCTGATATGGGATTATTTAGGTATTCTATTTCTTCTGCTGTTAATCTAGTCAATTTATATTTTTGTAAATATTCATCCATATCTCCTAAATTATTATATTTGTTGCCATATAATTGGGTGAAATAGTTCTTAATGATTGCCTTAATTTCCCCTTCATTAGAGGTGAGGTCTCCCTTTTCATCTTTAATACTGTCAATTTGGTTTTCTTCTTTCCTTTTTCTTATTAGATTGACCAGTACTTTGTCTATTTTATCTGTTTTTTCAAAATACCAGCTTCTAGTCTTATTTATTAATTCAATAGTTTTGTTACTTTCGATTTTATTAATTTCTCCCTTGATTTTTAGTATTTCTAATTTAGTTTTCATCTGGGGATTTTTAATTTGCTCGCTTTCTAATTTTTTGAGTTGCATACCCAATTCATTGATCTCTGCCCTCCTTAATTTGTTAATATATGCACTCAAGGATATAAATTTCTCCCTGAGTACTGCCTTGGCTGCATCCCACAGAGTTTGGTAGGATGTCTCATCATTGTCATTCTCTTCAATGAAATTGTTTATTGTTTCTATGATTTCTCCTTTGACAAATTGGTTTTGGAGAATCATATTGTTTAATTTCCAATTGTTTTTTTTTTAACATTTATTATTATTCATTTTTAACATGGTTACATGATTCATGCTCCACCTTTCCCCTTCAACCCCCCCCCCCCCACCC
>NC_058133.1:200354802-200377597 GCF_016433145.1 Gracilinanus agilis
GATCCTGTGTGATCCTGATTGTTGCTCCTTGATATTTGAATTGTTTCTTTCTGGCTTCTTGTAAGATTTTTTCTTTTGCTTGGAAACTCTTGAATTTTGCAATGATATTTCTTGGTGTTTTCCTTTCTTGATCGAATGCCGCAGGTGTTCTATGAATCCTTTCAATGTCTATATTGCCCTCTTGTTGTAGGACTTCACGGCAATTTTGCTGAATTATTTCTGTTAGTATAGAGTCCAGGTTTTTATTAATTTCTGGTTTTTCTGGAAGACCAATTATTCTCAAATTGTCTCTTCTAGACCGGTTTTCTTGGTCTGTCACTCTCTCATTGAGATATTTCATGTTTCCTTCTATTTTTTCAGTCTTTTGGCTTTGTTTTATTTGTTCTTGTTGTCTTGAGAGATCATTAGTTTCTACTTGCTCAATTCTAGCCTTTAGGGATTGATTTTCGGCTATAATCTTTTGGTTTTCGGCCATAATCTTCTGGTAATCGGCCATAATCTTTTGGTTTTTGGCCATAATCTTCTTGTTTTCGGCCATAATCTTCTGGTATTCCTTTTCAATCTGGTCATTTCTTGTGTTCAATTTGCTTATCAGTTCATTTGGTTTCTGAGCCTCGCTTTCCAGTTGCAAGATTGTACCTTTTAAGCTGTTATTTTCTTGCCAGATCTCTTCCATTTTCCTCAGAATCTCAGATTTGAACTCTTCCATAGCTTGTGAGGAGTTTTCCTTATTTGGGGAGGGTCTGGATGGTTGTTTGTTCTCCTCCTCTGTTTGCTCGGTTGTCTGGATTTTCTCTGTGTAGAAGCTGTCGAGTGTTAAAGACTTCTTTTTTTTGTTATTATTCTTTCTCTTCTGAATTTCCTGTAACTGATTAGCCATCATTAGCCCAGCAGCTTCTCAGGTTTATCCTCGCTCTCAGTGTCTGTCTGAGATCTATTGGCTCCTGAGGTCTGAGTTCTAGTTTTTTCCAAGGTTAAGCCCCCTGGTGGATTCCCTTGCTTGATCCTCTGCAGGAGGTTCCTTTACAAGTCTCAGGGAGCTACTTCCACAGTGGTATACCCGTCTGCACTGGTTCCCCACTTAGGCTTTAGTTCCTGGCTGTGTTTGCCTACACCCACGCCTCTGCTCAGCCGGCACCCACGCCTCTGCTCAGCGGGCACTCTGCGCCCAGCGTCCACTCTCTGCTCCCGCGCGCTCAGATTTCGCGTGCGTTCTTGACTTAATGGGGTCCTAAGTCTTGCTGCTCTCAGGAACAGGTCCCGGAGCTGCCGATGACTCGATGGGTGCCCCAAACTTGCTCTATTTCTTTTTAGCTGGGTTCGGAGCTATAGGTGAGTGTGGAGGGGGTGGGGGTGGGGCGGTTGCTCAGCTCGCGATTGAGTGAGAGCCCTTTTTAGCCTGGAAATGTCTCGATTCCACGTACCTTCCATGCTGTGCCCTGTTGTGGGGTTCCTCCGTTCGTCTGGGCTTGTTTTTATGTCCCCTTGAGGAGTTTTGTGTGTTTCGGTCAGGAGAGGTTAAGAGCTGCTTCTTACTCTGCCGCCATCTTAACCCGGAAGTCTCCAATTGGTTTTTGATTTGCCTGTCCAGGTGCCCTCACTAATTATTATTTTTATTGCATTATGATCTGAGAAGGTTATATTTATTATATCTGCTCTTTTGCATTTGTTTGCAATGATTCTATGCCCTATTACATGGTCATTCTTTGTAAATGTACCATGTGCAGCTGAAAAGAAGGTGTATTCTTTTTTGTCCCTATTTATTTTTCTCCACATATCAATTAAATCTAATTTTTCTAGGACTTCATTCACCTCTCTTACCTTTTTCTTATTTATTTTTTGGTTTGATTTATCTAGATCTGAAAGAGGAATATTTAGATCTCCCACTAGTATGGTTTTACTATCTATTTCCTTCTTGTGCTCTGCCAGTTTCTCCTTTATGAATTTGGATGCTATACCACTTGGTGCATACATATTGAGCAGTGTTATTTCCTCATTGTTTATACTACCTTTAATCAGGATGTAATGACCTTCCCTGTCTTTTTTAATCATATCTATTTTTACTTTGGCTTTGTCAGAAATCATAATAGCCACTCCTGCCTTCTTTTTCTCATTTGATGCCCAAATGGTTTTGCTCATGCCCTTAACCTTGAACTTGTGTGTGTCTACCCGCCTCATATGTGTTTCTTGTAGACAACATATGGTGGAATTTTGGCTTCTGATCCACTCTGCTATTTGCTTGCGTTTTATGAGCGAGTTCATTCCGTTCACATTCAGAGTTACAATTGTTAGTTGTGCATTCACTGACATTTTTGTATCCTCCCCTAGACCCACCCCTTCTTCTTACACTATTTCCTTTTAAACCAGTGGTTTGCTTTGAGCCGGTATCCCTTATCCCCTCCCTTGATTGACTTCCCTTTCTGCCCCCTCCCTTGTTATTCCCCTTTTCCCCGCCATGTCATCTTAGACCATTTAGTATCCTGTCCTCTCCCTATGAATTATTCTTCTGGTTGCTATAATAGTGAATATTATAATAGTGAATAGAGTTTACTACAGAGAATTATACATAGCATTTCTCCACCTAGTAATACAGATAATTAGTTCATATTTACGCCCTTAAAGAGTCAAGTTTAAAAGATTATGAGTTTTCTTTCTTTTCCCTCTGTTTCTTATTTACCTTTTCATGTTTCTCTTGATTTTTGTGGTTGGGTATCAAACTTTCCATTTAGTCCTGGTCTCTTTTGTGCAAAACTTGGAAATCTTCAATTTTGTTGAATGCCCATACTTTCCCCTGGAAGTATATAGTCAGTTTCAATGGGTAGTTGATCCGTGGCTGAAGGCCCAGCTCTCTTGCCTTTCTGAATATTGTATTCCACGCCTTGCAGTCTTTTAGTGTGGAGGCTACCAGATCCTGTGTGATCCTTATTGGTGCTCCTTGATATTTGAATTGTCTCTTTCTGGCTTCTTGTAAGATTTTTTCTTTTACTTGAAAGCTCTTCAATTTTGCTATTATATTCCTGGGTGTTGGCTTTTCTGGGTCCAGTGTTGAAGGTGATCTATGGATCCTTTCAATGTCTATATTGCCCTCTTGTTGTAGAACTTCAGGGTAATTTTGCTGAATAATTTCTTTGAGTATGGAGTCCAAGTTTCTATTAATTTCTGCCTTTTCTGGCAGACCAATGATTCTCAAATTGTCTCTTCTAGACCGGTTTTCTTGGTCTGTCACTTTCTCATAGAGATATTTCATGTTTCCTTCTATTTTATCAGTCTTTTGACTTTGTTTTATTTGTTCTTGTTGTCTTGAGAGATCATTGGTTTCTAATTGTTCGATTCTAGCCTTTAAGGACTGGTTTTCGGCTATAATCTTTTGGTTTTCGGCTATAATCTTTTGGTTTTCCTTTTCAATCTGGTCTTCTGTTGACTTGCCTCACTTTCCAATTGCGAGATTCTGCCTTTTAAACTGTTATTTTCTTGCCAGATTTCTTCCATCTTCCTCAACATTTCATTTTTGAACTCTTCAATAGCTTGTGACCAGCTTTCATTTTTTTGGGGAGGTTTGGATTTTTGTTTTCCCTCCTCTGTTGTCTGGATTTTCTCTGTGTAGAAGTTGTCGAGTGTTCCAGAGTTTTTCTTGGTAATCTTTTTCTTCTGGGCTTTCTTATTGCTTGCCATTATTAGCCCCGCCCCTTTTCAGCTTTGTCTTCACACTCAGGGTCTGCTTGCACTTTCTAAGCTTCCGATGGCTCCGGTCTTCTTGTCCTCGGGGTCAGGCCTCCTGGTAGTCCCCGGTCTGCCCCTCTGTCCGAGGCTCCTTCAGCGGTCTCGGGGGCTGCTTCCACAGCCGCCCTCCAGTCTGCCCTGGGTCCTCCCTGGATGTCCTAGCCTGTGCTGGAAATCTTTATTCCACCCGGATTCCGCCTGGGGCAGGGCTTTCAACCCCGTAGACACTGGGGAAAGTCCATGAGTCCCCCCAACCACCTGGGGTCCCACGTCTGGCAACTCACAGGTACAAGCCCTAGGGCTGCTAGTGATTTACCGGTTGCCCCACTCCTGTTTTCACTCTTGTGCGTTGGCCTTGCACTGTGCGTGGTGTGTGTGGGGGTGGTGGTGGGGCTTCTTCCTCTGCGTTTTAGTGAGAGCTGTTTCACCCCTTTATAGCGTGGAAACGCCCCGATTCTGCGTACCTTCAATGCTGCGCCCTGTTGTGGGGTTCCTTCGTTCATCTGGATTCGTTTTTATGACTTCTTGAGGAGTCCTGTATGCATTGGTTAGGAGAGATCGAGCAGCTGCTCCTTACTCTGCTGCCATCTTAACCGGAAGTCTTAAGCCCTTTTTTAAAATTTTATTTTTTCTCCCAATTACATGTAAAAAGTTTCCTACATTTTTCAAAGAATATTGAATCTCATTCTCCCTCCGCTCCCCAACCCTTGCCTTGAGATAGTAAACAATCTCATAGGTTTTACATGTAACATGTAAACATTTTTCCATATTAATCCTTTTGTGGAAGGAAACTCAAAATTAAGAAAGCGGAAAAAAAATTTGTTTTCATCTAGATTCAGACTATCAATTCTTTTTCTCTGGAAGTAGATGACATTTTTTTATCATGAGCCCTTTGGGATAGTTTTGGATCATTATATTGCTGAGAATAGCTAAATTATTCACAGTTATTCATTGTACAGTATTCCTGTTACTGTGTATGATGTTCTGGTTCTGCTTATTTCAGTTCAGTCTTTCCTCCTGAGCTCCTGCTTGTCATTTGTTACAGTACAATAGTATTCCATTATAAACCATTCCCCAATTGATGGGCATTCCCTCACCTTTTGATTCTTTGCCCCCACTAAAAGAGCTACTTTAAATATTTTTGCACACACAGGTCCTTCCCCTTTTTGTTTCTGTCTCTTTGGGATACAAATCTAGTAATAATATTGCTGGGCCAAAGGATATATACAGTTGTATAGCCTTTCAGGCATAGGTAGAAATTGTTATGGAGAATGATTGAATCAATTCCCACTCTCCCCAACAATGCATGCATGTCTCCATTTTCCCACATCCCCTCCAAGTTTTGTCATTTTGCTTTTCTGTCATAATAATCAACCTGATAGGTGTGAGGTTGTTTAATTTGCATTTCTCTAATTTTATTTAGAGCAGTGATGGGCAAACTATGGCCCGAGGGCCAGATGCAGCCCCCTGAAATGTTCTATCCAGCAGTGCAACATTATTCCTAATCTGACCAATACAATGAGTAGGATACAATACAATGAAACTTCGAAAGAGAACACTGTCCCAAGCTTCAGACTACCTTCAGAACTGGTTCTGTAGATCTTTTTGCTTTCAGTTCAATGGAGGTGGTATGATGTAAGGAGAAAAGTGTTTAATACTCTGCCAGCTTGTGCTCTGGACTATGAGCAATCTCAAGTATCCTTTTACCCTTTGAAACTGTGACCAGGTCCCCTGCTCCCCTGGGACCACAGGCACTAGTGTGTGCTAATGTTCTTCCTCACCCTGAAACCTCACCCCAGGACTTCTTTCTGGACCTGTGTATGGGCAATGCAACAAGAGTCTTGCACCCAGAGCCAGCAAAAGGACCTGTAATCTTCTGAGGAGCTTTCAAGCCCCCTTACCATCCGTGGCATGCTGCTTCGCATTCTGCTTCTAATTTGGTGCACTAGAGCCCTCATGCTGGCCTTCTAGGTTGTTTGGAGCTAAAAAATTACTCTACCTCCTCTTTTTGTGGGTTATGCTGCTCCAGAATTTATTCTGAGGCATTCAATTGAAAGAAGTGTTTTTGACCACTTAAAATGCTAGTAAAATCAAAAGTCTGTTGTCTCTCTGTCATAGGCTCAGAGGGCAAGATGGTGGCCCTCAGTCCTGGATCTTTCGAGAATGCAAATCTGGCTGCTTCATATAACAACAAAGGGTTTAATGATGTATATAAACAAGGAAAGGGATAGGAAGGAGGGCCAAAGGTTTCCCTATAACTAAAAATTCTAATCTCCTCCTTGCGCTCTAAGGAATCCACATGGATTGGTCTTCTGATCTTGAGGCTAAGTAACAACCTTGACCTCTCTGAGCTGTACCCTAAAATTCCCTATTCTAACTGTTCTGACTAGGCCACTCCAAAACAGTCTTTGATAATGACAAAATAGTTCAGGTTGCTGGACTAGTCAAATGACCAGATGGCAGGGTCACAGAGGCCCTACAGGCAACAGCCTGCAGGGTTATGCTGAGTACAGACAGGTAAAATTACCTTCAATCTTGACTTCTTATC
The DNA here is from genome assembly GCF_016433145.1 of Gracilinanus agilis. NCBI lineage: Eukaryota > Metazoa > Chordata > Mammalia > Didelphimorphia > Didelphidae > Gracilinanus > Gracilinanus agilis. Next base: position 200,361,071 of record NC_058133.1, read on the forward strand.
AGGAACAAATGGTATCTCAAAGTTCAGGACCAGAACGAAGAGGCAGGCATCAAAGGAAACCTACGTCCCCAAAAAGCAGATCAGGTTGGTCCAGGGGCTCAACTGGCTAGGCAACTTGTCCTCTCCAAAGACCAACCGTCAGCCTCAAGGAAGTTCTCCCTCCAAAGTTTCAATGCAAACAGGAACATCCCCCAGCTCCAGGCTCCCATCCTCTCTCTTATTCTGTCCTAAGATTTCTTTGTACTCTTCTCTCTTAAGTTCCATCCGTGAGATATCTTCTTTGCACCCTGTATTTTTCCCAATCATACCCTTCCTACTTCTCTATTCTTATAATCCCTCCTCTTCACAGATGGAAAAACCTTGTTTTTCCAGTCTATGAATCCAAATACCTTGATTCTTTAATTACTTATTCTACAGTCTACACCCCCTAAATAAATAAATAACCTGCTCTATCTATGCTAAACTTATTTTAACTTGCCAAATCTCAGGATCTCAACAAAGGAAAGGAAGGGAAGAATAAGGGTTTACAAAAGTGTTACAAAGCTTAAACACAACACAACATCTGCAAAATCAAAACAGTCCAGAAAATATGAATATAACCTATCACTACTACAAAATGCAAACAAAAGCTAAACATTCCAATACACTCTTCTAAAACAATTTTCTATCAAAGCTTATACTACTAAGCTAATACAAAACTAATTCTATCTAAAAATCATATTCAAAATTATATAAAAGTAGAAAAAAATCCCAATACAAATTTACATAAAGCAGAACGGAACCTAAGGTTTTATAAAAAAAAAACAAACAAACAAATAAGCATCTGACTAAAAAAAAACTTCTGCAAAGTGCATTTAAAAAAATCTTATCTGAACAATTTAAAATAAAGTTTCTCTATTCTATATGCTAATTCTAATACATTTAACTAATCTTTTACACTGAACTGAGCACTAAGCTACCTATCTTACATTCTTTTTGTAATCATTTACATATCCTACAAGTCAGATATACATGTTCATATCTACATATGTTACAAGTATTGATATACATTTACAAATATATTTACATGTTTGTGTGCTATATACTCCATTCACTGTGTATTTCACTAGTATAAACCCTATCTACATTAACCAAACAGAAATCTTACAGATCTTTCTATTCAGTTAACACCTTATGAATCTAAAAGTATTTACTTACTTTCTCAATTCTTTTCTATTGCAAGATCCTCATTTATCTACATGAAGTCTGAAAACACAGATTTTAAACAATTTGTGGACTATGTAACCTAAATGTATTTGTTGCTGGATGCTTTATACTTACTCACTTCTTCAGATTTCCTCTTCACATCTTGACTGATGGCTTTCTTCTTTCTTCCATGTATGTTGTATTGGATGTAACTAAAATTTGAACATATATTTGTGTTTTAAGGCACATTTTATCTTATAAACTCTCCAGTCCACAAGGCTGATCCTCTTCTATATATACAAGTGTTAAAGTCTGTGCTGTCCTTTCTGCTACAAGATATCTCTCCTTTTTCTCTCTTCTTCTGTTAAATCTTCATATTCCAGCTTTACTCTTCCACTCCTTCATCCTCTCCTTATGCACTTTTTGACTGCAGACTATTTGCTTGATGTAACTCTCAGCTTTCTTCTTCTGAATAATCATTTTCAATCTCATCTCTCTCTCCTTCTCCTAAATTTATTTCTTTCTCTATCTCTCCTTTGTTCTCATTACTACTTTGACTATGATTTTGGTTATTACTGTGAGTTTTTCTGATCTTAACATTCAAACAGTGGATCCATGCCTCTTTCTCTAGGACTTTTATAACTGAAGGACTAGTTAGAATAACTTTGTAAGGACCCCTCCATCTTTCCTCTGTAGCAGATTTCCTAGTAAAGTTTTTAATAAACCCTAAGTCTCCCAGCTTGATGTTATGTAAAGAAAAATCTTAATGGACCAGCTTGCTGAATTACTCCCATCTCAGGAAGGTCTCTCAGTCTGTCTTGCAATGCTGTTATATAATTTGCAATTTGGCTATCCCCATCCAGCATAGAGATATAAGCTGGCTTATACATTTTAGCTTATATTTGGGCATGGCCACATAACATTTCAAAAGCAGAGATATGCAGATCTCCACGCAGTCAAGTACGGAAATAGAACAGAGCCAATGGAAGTATTTTAGCCCATTTTAAGTGAGTCTCTGAACAGATTTTTCCAATCATAGTCTTCAATTCTCTGTTAAGCCTTTCAACCTGTCCAGACCTCTGGGCATGGTAAGGAGTATGATATTTGGGTGTGATCCCCAAATTTTCATAAACCTGCCTTAAAATAGTCTCTGAAAAGTGACTCCCATGGTCTGAGTCCACAAAACTTGGTACCCCAAACTGAGGAACTATCTCCTTCAATAGCACTTTTATAACAAACTCTGCTGTGTTTTTATTTGAAAGAAATGCTTCTGACCAACGTGTCAATCTGTCTACAATCACTAGACAGTATTTAAATTTACCAGCTTTAGGCATGTTAACAAAATCTATTTGTATGCTCTCAAATGGAGTATAAGTATAAGTATAAGTCTGCCCCCTAAACCTTTCTTCTTAAATACTCCTTGATTAAACTTCATACAAATAGAACATTTTCCACAGACTTTGCTTGTAACAGATGTTATTCTAGGGGCAATCCAAGATTGTTTGACTGTATCCACTAAGGCTTGAGTACCAAAGTGTCCTTTCTCATTAATGGAATTGCAAATATGATAAAAGAACTGCTTTGGTAAGTTGTGTCTGACAGCCATATTCCATTAACTTCTTTACCTCCAAATTTATCTCTCCATGTCTGAACTTCAGAGTCATTGTAAGCTTTGGTTAAATCTGCTTCCTCAATGACTGAGAGACTCATGACATAGACAGGAGCACTTTGGGCAACAAATTTGGCTTTTATGTCCACTCTATAATTACCCCTAGACACAGAGTCTTTCCCATAGCCATGGGCTCAACAGTGAAAAACAAAAATCTGCTTAGACTTCAGGATTGCCTCTAGCAATTCTGTAATTACTTTTGCAGGGGCTATTTGTTTCACTGAAGATGTTACAAAACCCCAGTTTTTTCATATCACTTCCATTGCATGGGCTATAGAAAAGCATATTTTGAATCTGTGTAAATATTCACACTAATGCCTTCCTCAATAATGCAGGCTAGCTTGAGAGCCACCAACTCAGCTCCTTGGTCACTAACATTGCTAGGTAATGATGCATACCATAGAGTATCATTCTCTGTTACTACTGCCACTCCAGTGTACTTAACACCATTATGCATGTAAGTACAGGCCAGGATTTATAATAGGAGTATCTTTTAGATCCAACCTAGTCGTTTCAATCAACTTTACCACTTGCTTGCACTGGTGTAATAACTCACCATTCATAGGTAGATCAGGCAGCAATGTTGCTGGATTTATTACATTGCATTGTTTCAAAGTGATGTTCTCATTGCTTAGGAGTACTACCTCATATTGAGATAATCTCTGCTGTGTAAAATACTTGTGTATGATATTTACATAGCAAAGCTTCAATCTGGTGCGCACAGTACACTGTCAGCTTTGACCCCAAAACCAAATCTGATGACTTTTGAACTAACAAAACAACAGCAGCAATCCCTCTTAGGCATGCAATCATCCCTGCGCCCACTGAATCTAATTGTGATCTATAATGAGCAATGGGTCTAAAACTTGATCCCAAAATTTGTGCTAAGACCCCTGAAGGTCTACCCCTTTGGTTTCATGAACAAAGAGATGGAATTCTTTGCTATAGTTTGATATGCTTAATGCAGGAGCTGTTAGAATTGCCTCTTTGAGCTTTGCCAAAGCTTGCAACTGGTCAGTAGTGAGTCTCAAAGGTTCTGTTACAGCATTTCTTGTCAGATCAGTCCTACATTTAGTTATTTCACTATACCCAGGGATCCACTGATGACAGAACCCGATAGTCCCCAGAATAGCTCTCAGCTGCTTTTTGGTCTTTGGAGCACTGAGTTTCTGTATATCAGCTATTCTTTTCTGGGAAATACTCCTTGTGTTGTTTGCTAACACAAACCCCAGATACTCAACTCTGGGCAATAATCACTGCAGTTTGTATTTGGAAATCTTATGTCCCCACTTATACAACTCACAAAGAAGCCTTGTACTGTCCCAAAGACAGATTTTTGCATTTGGGGATACTAGAAGTATGTCATCCACAAAATGCACCAATTTGCTTTCCTTGAATACTATTGTTTTCAGATCTTTTTTAAGGATTTGGGAAAATTGGTTGGGAGATTCAGAAAATCCTTGTGGGAGCCTTTGCCAACAGAATTAATTTCCCTTCCAACTGAAAGCAAATATTTTTTGACTATCTCTGTGAATTGGGAAGAAAAGTAAGCAGAGCACAAATCCACAATCGTGTAATATCTGGCATTGCTTGGAATAGAGGAAATTATGGTGGCTGGGTTTAGAACCACAGGATAAGATTTGATTATGAAATCATTGACTGCTCTTAAAATCTTGAATAACTCTCCAAGCTGGTCTCCCTTGATCATCTAATTTTGCTTTTTTAATTGATAGAATGGGTGTATTGTATTCTGAAAAAGTAGGGACAATTATTCCTTGCTTTAACAGAGACAGATCAGGTGGATTCCTCCTATAGCTCCCTTACTAAGCTTGTACTGAGGAATTCTAGGAGGAGGTCCTGATTTAGTCTTTACTTTAACTGGGGTTGCAGATTTCAATAAACCAACATCTGTGGAAGACTCCTCTGGAATTTCTTTAGGGATTTCATAGATAAATTTTGTTTACTCCTCTCCTTCCATTGCATCCAGAAACAACAATGGAAAGGCTTTTAAAGAATCTTCTGGAAGATGTAACAAAAATTTCCCAGAAGGACCACAATGAATAGTAGCTCCCAGTTTACAAAGTAAATCCCTTCCCATCAGGTTTGCTGGGCACCCTGGGATGAGAAGGAACACATGATCAACTGACACAGGACCCAAAGAGATCATTTTTGGTGGCAATTTTGGGATTCTTTTAGGTCTTCCTGTTGCCCCCCACAACCTCTATTGATCCAACTACCCTGCTTTTCTCAGGAGGTATTTGCAACACCAATTGGCTCACACCCATGCCCACCAATACATTGTAAATGTCATTCCCCACTTTAATTGACACATATGATTCAGTTATGTTAGGAGAGGTAAATGTCTCTATCATTGGAGCTACTATAGATTTATCAGGAAAATAAAAATCCATCCCATTAATATCTAAGTCACCTCTCCCTGCATCTGCATTGTCAGTATTTTCTCTGCCTTCCCAAGTAGACTTAGTATTCATCCCATAACTTCCTTCAGTTATTGCTACAATTTTGCTCACAGTTTATTTTTGTTTTCTAAAGTTATTATTCTTATGCTCACTATCTACTCTTTCTTCTTTCCCTATTTCTTTTACTGTTACTGTATTTCCCACTGTCATTACAATATCTTTTTGCTCACTGTTTTCTTTACTATTGTCTTCTTGCACTACCCTCTTATTATCATTATTCTCATTTTCTATATCACTGTCCTCTGTTCCATTTTCTCTATCACTGTAGTTTAGGCTTTTAGTTTCTGCTTCTGCCAAAGGAAACCTTCATAACTGGGTTCCCGCTTTTTGTACTCCTCCTGTAGCCATGGTGGAGTATTTAGGATGATTCCCTGTTCTTATAAACTCTTGCATTGTCCCAAGATCTGGGGCCTGACTCATTGTCTCTCCACACACATGTGAACAACACTACCCATGTTCCTGCCTGTTATTTTGTTGGAATCCTTGGTAGTTTGGCCTATTCTGTTTCCAACCATTATTCCTATTAGAGTAATTGTCAGCATTGCTGCTATTTAGCTGAGCTCTAAATCTGCAGTCTCTTAAAAAATGCCCAGGTCTGTTGCAAAGAAAACATTTCATCTGGTTTGTTTTCTGTTGCCTTGGTGCATATTCTTGCCTAAGCCTATATATCTTTAATGCAGCCATTGTCTTTACTTCTTCTATTTCTTTTTCTCTTAATTTCCTATTTGCTTTTTTAATTGATTCCTAAGCTCTTGCACCAATTCATCCTTTTCTTCAGACCTCTTTTTTTCTCTCTAGAAAAAATATAGACAGCCATTTTTCTAAGATCCTCCAACCCCATAGATTCCCAGGTTGGGCATTGCAACCTGAAATAATTTCTCATAGGTAGACAGCTTCCCTTCACAAACTGCCTCCTGATATGCACTAGTTTTTCTCCTCCAAATTAGCAAACCCAAGCAGATGTCTGGCCTGTTCTATCACTCTATCATGAAAGGATGATGGATTTTCCCCAGACTCTTGCTTTAATTTCTCAAAAATTCCCCATGTGTCAGGTCTCTTGGCATGTATCTTCATAGCCTCCAAGAGAGACTGCCTAGCCTGGCCTACGAATCTGAGATTATCAAGATTATTCAATTCAATATGCTGAATTCCTTGTGTTGGCCATGATGTCAAATTAGGATTGTCTATAGTCTCCTGGTTAAACTGTTCCTTTTCCCTTTTTGTAAAAAGTTCACTTAAATAATACAGTGTCCTTAAAGCAAAATCTCTGGTTTCCTCGCTTATAAAAAAGGAATGATGATAGTTACTTCTTAGGACTGTTGTGAAAAAGTACCTTCTACAGCACTAAAAGTTTTAGAACCATTATTATGGTTCCCCCACTATTTATTCTTGCTAATCTATATCCAATTCCCTCTTTCCAAATCCAAATCAAAGTATACTTCCCCAACTAACCTTACTCCATTTTTATTTACCTCCCTCTGCATTAAGGATCTCAGCCCTTTCATCTGATCTTGATGCTTCTTCTGTTTGTAACTCACTTTTGTACCATCTCCCCTTCGTAGGTGACTTTCTTAGATTAAACTTTCTCCACCTCCTGATCCATCATGGTCTGTGGTACCATTGTCCTGCCATACATCGGGTACACACATTCTTCTGTAGATGATAATTAAATCCATGGGAGAAAATTAAGATTTAGAAGGGAAACCATAGAGATGGAAAGAAAGATAGGAAAAAAAGCTGTGACTGGCTTCTGCCTAGGAAAAGAGAGGAGATGGGGAGGAGTGTTGTTGATATCCAGTCATTTCAGTGGTGTCTGTCTTTGTGACCCCATTTGGTGTTTTCTTGGCAAAGATACAGGGTTGGCTTGCCATTTCCTTCTCCAGATCATTTTACAGGTGAGGAAACTGAGGATTAAGTGACCTGCTCAGGGTCACACAGCCATTAAGTTTCTGAAACCAGATGTGAACTCGGGAAGATGAATCTTCCTTACTTCAAGCCCAATATTCTAACCATTGCACCAAGCAGAAATAGATGGCATCAAAGAATACTGATGCTATGCACACATTTTTTCCTGACTGTCCTCTTCTTTATAAGGAAGGAAAATGAAATTCCGATCAACACAATGACCAACCACAATTCCCGAAGACTTCTGATGATTATCGATACCCACCTCCCAAAAGAGAGGCAACAGACTCTAGATGCATAATGAGATGGTGATATGCATGTGTGTATGTCTCTCTACATATAAATATATGTATGAATGCATACACCCTATATATATATATACACTATACATAGATTTATAAATGCGCATTATACATATACATATATATAAACACATATGTACTTTTGGGCATGGTCAATGCAGGAATTTGTTGTGCTTGATTACACATATTTGTTACAAGGGCTTTATTTTTCTCTTTCTTACAATGGAGGAGAGGAGAAGGGAAAAAAGAGAGAAAGTGAATTTTTATTTTTAAAATATATTTTTTTAAAGAGTAAAAGATAAGACTGGAAGAGAAAGAGGTAGCTAGAAAAAGAATCTTTGCAGCAAATTTCTCTGATAAAGGTCTCATTTTTGAGGTATATAAGGAACTTATCCTAATTTACAAGAATAAGAAGCATTCCCCAATTGATAGTCAAAGTATACAAACAGGCAAATTTTAAAGGAAGATATCAGTCACCATTATATTCATATAACATAATTTGTTCAACCATGCCCAGTTGATGTTCTAATGGGGAATAACCAGGGAAGTAGACTTGAATATTAAATGTGGGTCCAGAAGGGTGTGTGGGAAACAGGAATGACAAAAAGAGGGACCAAACAAGGAAGGGAGTTTGGGTTTTAACTGCTAAGGAGGTGACTATTGAAAGAAATGGCAGTTAGGCCCTAACAGTCACACTGCCCCACCTAGGCAAGGGCCAATGGAACCAGCAGGCAAAAGGCAAAAGTTAAACAATTTTAATTAGGGATACTATGATAAAAGACGGGAATAGGGGTTACTACACTTACAGACTAAGGGCAAACCACAGGGTCAAGGAAGGGACTTATCTACACTAAACTGAGACCTAAGCAAGACAGGGCCCAGAGAAAAGCAGGATTGAAGTGGGAATCCTCTCAGCAGAGTCCAGCCTCACTCCAGTGGTGTTTCTGCTCCTCCAGGACCACCTGCTGTACTCTTCCAGGTGGGTAGATTCTGGGAGCTAATCCAGCCCAAGTTGACCTGCAACTCAGGTTGGGATTAATAATCTCTACCAAAATCTCCCACAAGTAGGTGAAGGTCTTCCTTCAGGATCTCTGGTAAACTGTGGCCTCCTAGGATCAGTTGCAACTTGTCTCAACCACCATGGAGTCTCTCTCAGTCAGCAAGAGCACACTTCCTGCTTCCCCATTCCATTTTGGAATTCTCCAGCCCTTCCTGTTAGGTCTAATACTAATACTAAACTAATAACTAAGTAATCCTCACAACAATGGGAACCTCTCTAGTTTCCAAGTACACCAAATCACTAATAATTAGAAATGCAAAATAAAGTAACTCTGAGGTTCCATCTTATTAGATTGGCAAAGTTGACAAGAAGAAAAATGACAAATGGTAGAAGGGCTATAGGAAAATACATTCATGCATACTATTACTCGAGCTATGAAATGGTCCAGCCATTCTAGGAGACAATTTAGAACTAGGCCCCCAAAGTTACTAAACTGTTTATGTCCCTTTGACCTGGCCACAGCACTACTGGGTCTAGGTCCCCAAAGAGATCCAAGAAAAAGGAAAATGACCCATATGTACAAGAATATTGATAGTAGCTCATTTTGTAGTGACAAAGAACTGGAAACTAGAGAGGTTCTCATCAACTGGGAATGGTTGAACAAATTATGTTATATGAATATAATGGAACATCACTGTACCATAAGGAATAGTAAACAGAATGGTTTCAGAGAAACTTGGGAAAATTTGTATGAATTGATGCAGAGGGAAGTGAGTGGAAGTTCACTTTATACAATAACAAGAATATTGTAAAGATAAACCACTCTGAAGGACTTTAGAGTTCTGGTCAATGCAAAGACCAACAATGATTCCAAAAGACTAATGATGAAGAATGTGATCTATCCCTTGGTGGAAAGGTGACAGACTCAGAATGCTGAATGAGATAAACATTTGTACATGGACAATGTGGGAATTTATTTTGCTTGACTCTTGTAGACTTAGAATCTGCTCCCCAGAATTCTAAATCCTAGCATCCTATTTACGTGTTTACCTACATCCTTTTGATGTAGTTAGTCCTCACCTCTCGCTCTTTTTACCCTGATTGCAGCTAGGAAAGTTGGGTGAGTGCCAAGAAGGAGTTATCGGATATTAATTTTAATCTTACACTCAGCATATTTCTTACATGGATTTTCTTCACCCCCCCCCCAATGGGATGAGATGGGGAGAAAAAAGAAGTATTTGTTAATTCTTTTAAACCCTAAATTAACAGAACAAGAAACAGAGAATTTAAATAACAAATTTGGGCAAAAAGGAAATTGAATGAGTTATAAAATAATTTCCAAAAGACTACATATATTTGTAAGTAATTTCTACCAAATATTTAAGAATTATTCATTCCATGTTGGTCAAAATAGTGGAATAAGGGGTTCTACCAAACTCTTCCTAAGACATATATGGTCTTGATACCTAAACCACAGAAAGATAAAGCAAAGAAAAAAATTACAAATAATATCTCTAAAAACTATCAATACAAAAATATGAAATAGAATATTAGCAAAGAGACTATAATAATATATTAAAACATTATGCACTATGACCAGATTGGAAATATATATATAAATGTGGGATTGAGGGGCAGCTAAGTGGCTCAATGTATTGAGAGCCAAGCCTAGAGATAAGATGTCCTGGGTTCAAATCTAGCTTCGGACATTTCCTAGATGTGTGACTCTAGGCAAGTCACTTAACACCCATTGCCAAGCCCTTACCACTCTTCTGCCTTGGAACCAATACACAGAATTGATTCTAAGACAAAAGGTAAGGGTTTAAAAAGAAAGAATGGATGGAAGGAAGGAAGAAAGAAAGATAGAAAGAAAAAGGAATGAAGAAAGAAAGAAAGAAAGAAAGAAAGAAAGAGAAGGAGGGAAGAAGGGAGGGAGGGAGGAAGAAAGGAAGGAAAGAAGGAAGGAAGGAAGGAAGGAAGGAAGGAAGGAAAGAGAAAGAAGGAAGGAAGAAAGAAAGGAAGGAAGAAAGAAAGGAAGGAAAAGTAGGATTGATTCAACACTAGTAAATTTAAATGTAAAAGACTATAAATTTTTGAAAGTGATTATTACTTTATAATATAGTTTGAGTTCTGAAAATGCCCTTCCCCTTTATTCTTACTTTTTTCCATTATTTTCTTGAGATTCATGACCTTTTGTTCCCCTAATCAATTTTCTTTTATTTTTTGTTTTGCTTTGTAAAGTATTCCCTTTACAATTTGGTTGGTAGAACACCAAACCTTTAATTTAATTTAAAAATGTTATTATTTTCGTTATTTTTGCATAACTCATTTGTAATGGCACTCTGGATTTACTTTCCCAAACCATACTCAATCCATATGATGTCAGATCTGCAGGGTACCCCCGAAAGGGCAGAGGGATTTTTCTGGTTCTGCTCAAGCTCCCATTCTGGCATGTCCCTCCATTGTTAAAAAGTGATTAGTCAGGAGGTCCTAGGTTCAAATCTGACCTCAGACACTTCCCAGCTGTGTGACCCTGGGCAAGTCACTTCCCCCATTGCCTACCCTTACCAATCTTCCACCCATAAAATCAATACACAGAAGTTAAGGGTTTAAAAAAAAATTAAAAAAAAAAGTGATTAGTGATTGAAATTCCCCAATGTCACCTAGCTAATTGATATCTCTTCAATATCAATAAGCAATTAGTAACAATTAGCTTTTATAAAGGGACTTTTTACTGAAAAGATCTAGCAATACCCAAAGTATAAAAAATACACCCCTGAACTGGAACTCATTCTCCTTTCTACCAATACAGCCCTTGGGGAGAGTGAATTTAGATATAAAGTGGTTGCTATAATAGCTCACTTCTTTAAAACAAATAAACAAAAAAAAGAACCTTGTCTTGGGCAGAAGGGTAGTAAAGGCTAGGCAATCAGGTTAAGTGACTTGATCAGAGTCACACAGCTAGGAAATAGCTGAGACCAGATTTGAACCCTGGTCCTCCTGACTCCAGTCGGTTCTCTATTCAATTGAACAGCCTAGCTGCCCCCAAGGACTCACGTCTTCTGGACTAGTTGTTCCCTTGAATAGAGGACGGGCATTTCTTTAGTGGATTGGTCCACTGTTGGGCTGCCTCCCTCAGGTTGGTCTTTAGGTTCCATACTCCTCATTGGCCTCAAGTAGCAGCACACTCTTCTATTCCTGGATTTCTGATGGCACTTCCAAACTTCAGTTCATAAGGGCATAGCATGTCCATTCTAACTCCTACACTCATCCACCTAAGATCAGGAAAGAATTAAACTCAACAGAAATCCAACAGAACTATTGTTCAAGGACACATAACCTACATGGGGAGATGAGGGCTCAAAGCCTAGAGATGCCTTGCTTGTCCATAGGGAAGAAAGAGAAAAAGATCTGGTTTCTTCGTGGCTTTTTATATGCACCTTCAACTCCAGTTCAACAGCCAGTCAAAACACTTGAGCTCAAGCTCAAGATCCCTCTGACTGCATATAATCACAGAGTTCTAGAAAAAGGTTCATTCAGAGTCATGTGAGTTGTTAGCCTGCAGAACCTATTATGCATTCTCTCAGAACTGGACCTTCTTTTAGCCATCCTCATTATATTTAAGCTATGATTTCTTTTTTTTTAATATTATAAAAAGATTTTTAAAAAGATTTAAAAATATTTTAAAAATATTTTCCCAATTACATGTAATAACAATTTTTAGCATACATTTTCTGAAATTATAAGATACAAACTGTCTCCTTCCCTCCCTTCCCTCTCCTCTCTTGGAGATAGTTGGCAATTTGATCATTGTATGATCATGCAAAACATATTTCCATATTGGTCATTGTTGTGAGAGAAAACATATAAATTAAAGCTGCAAAGTAAAAACACACACAAATCAAATGAAGTGAAAAGAGTCTGCTTTGATCTACATTCTGACTCCAACAATTCTTTCTCTGGAAGTGGATAGCATCTTTGTCTTCGGTCCTTCAGAATTGTCCTGGATCATTGCATTGCTGAGGGTAGTTAAGCCTTTCACAGTTGATCATTGTACAACATTGTTGTTACTGTGTATAATGTTCTCCTGGTTCTGCTTATTTCACTTTGCATCAGTTCATGGAGGTCTTTTCAGTTTTTTCTGAAATCATCCAGCTCATGATTCCTTATGACTCAATAGTATTCTATTACCATCATATACCACAATTTTTGCAGCCATTTCCCAAATGATGGAAATTCCTTCAATTTCCATTTCTTTGCCACCACAAAAAAAAAAAGCTGCTATAAATATTTTTGTACAAATAGTTCCTTCCCGCCTTTTTTCATCTTTCTTCAGAGAAAAAGTCAAGATTTTTTTTATTTATTATTTATTTATTATTTATTTGTTTATTTTTTAATTTTAATCTGTATTAGTTCCAAGGCAGAAGGACAGCAAGGTCTAGACAGTGGGAGTTAAGTGTCTTGCCCAAGGTCACACAGTTAGGAAATGTCTGAGGTCAGATCTGAACCCAGGACCTCCCATCTCTGAGCCTGGCTTTCAATCCACAGAACCACCTTATTGCCCTCTAAAAGAGCATTTGGCAATTGTCTTCAATTAGTTCTTGAGTGTACTTTGGTAGACTCAACTCAGATATTTTACACAATTTGTAATTAGTTCAAAGGGAATTTCCCTTTCTATCACCTCACCCTGGATTTCATCTTTTACTATACAAAATGCTACTCATTTTTCTTGGTTTATTTTGTGTCCTATTTTATTGATATTATCTTGGTTTCATTGATGATTTTCTGGAAATCTTCTACAATAAACCATCTTATTGTCAACAAGTAGGAATAATTTTGTCCTCCCTTTGCCCAAGTTGTTTTTAGTCATTTCAGTCCTGTCTGACTCTTTGTGACTGCATTTGGGAATTTTTTGTCAGAGATACTGGAGTGCTTTTCTATTTCCTTTTCTAGCTCATTTGACAGATGAGAAAACAGACCAGCAGGATTAAATGACTTGCCCAGGGTCGCACAACTAATAAGTACCTGTGCTTATACCTTTAATTTCTTTTGCCTATCATTGCTATTGTTAACATTTCTAGAACTGTCAAATAATAACAAGGAAAATGTGGCCAGTTCCTATATTACTAAACAGTTAGTCATCAAGTATTTTTTTAGCCCTTACCTTTAATCTTAGAATTGATGTTCCCAGGCAGAAGGGCAGCAAGAACTGGGCAGCTGAGATCAAGTGACAAGCTAGGAAGTGTCTGAGACTACATTTGAACCCAGATTCTCCCAACTCCAGGTTTGGCACTTTAGCCACTAGCTGCCCCTCAGTCACCATTTATTATGTGCCAGTTATTGTACCAAGCACTGGGGCACAAAGTAAGAAAAAAAATTGTCCCTGCCCTCAAGGAACTCCCTGTCTAATGTGGAAAACAACATGCAAACAGCTATGGACAAATAAGATACAAAATGGAGATAATTGTAAGGGGAAGGTAGTAGAATTAAGAGCTATCAGCACAGCTTCTTGTAGAAGGAAGGAACTTAGCTGGAACTTGAAGGAATCCAGGGAAACCAGGACAAAGAGATAAGAAGAAAGGGAATTCCGGGCAATGAGGACAGCCAGGGGAAAATACCTGGAGTTGGAAGATGGAGTTGTTTGTGTGAGGAACATCAAGGGGGCCCATGCCACCAGATCTCATAGCATATATGGCCAAGTAAGATAAGAAGACTGACTTCCTGGCTGTGTGACCTTGGGCAAGTCACTTAACCCCCATTGCCTAGCCTTTACCACTCTTCTGCCTTGGAACCGATGCTTCATATTGATTTTAAGACAGAAGGTAAGGGTTTAAAAACATTTTTTTAATGTCACTATAAAGCACAAGGTGATGAGGGCCAGCACCAGGGTAATGGCGATGCCAGTGTAGAGAAGAGGTCCTGCATGAGAAATGTTAATAAGGTAGAACCCACAGGGCTTGGTAACAAATTGGACTGGGGAGCTGAGAGTGGGCAAAGATGGCATCTAGGTTTTCCAGCCTGGATGATTGAGTGCTTGGTGGTGCCTCAATGAAAACAGGAAAATGAGGAAGGAGGAGGGCTTAGAAAGAAAGATGAGTTCTGGCTTGGACTTGCTGAGTTTAACATACCTCTGGGACATTGAGTTCAAGTTGTCCAGTTGGAGATGTGAGAATGGTGGTCAGGGGAGAGGTTAGGACCAGATAATTATATCTAGGAATCATTGGTATAATGATGATAATTAAATCCATAGGAGCTGAGATCATTGTAGAGCAGTGATGGGCAACCTTTTGAGCTTGGTGTGTAAAAATTTGCCAAAAATCAAGCATAACTCCGGTGGTGTGTCACTTTGAGAAAAAAAACCATAATTTCATGATATTTATAATTTAAATAACAAAAAGGTATAATTGTAATATATAACTGTATTTAATAAACCAAAATAGGTAAATTAATATAGGTAGAATTGTCATCTATAGTGCACAGAGTATCTACACTACACCATAGCAAATGTTTCATCCTCGGCATGTGGCCCCAGACTTCTTGTGTCATCGAAAACGGCTACATGTGTCAGCGCTGACACGCGTGGCATAGGTTTGCCATCACCATTGTAGAGGGAGAAGAAAAGCTTAAGACAAAGAGAGAGCCCTGGGACACCCATGTGTTTAATGGGAGTAACCTGAATAAAAATCCAACAAAGGAAAAAGAGTGACCCAATTGGTAAAAGAAGAGCCAAGAGAGAAAAAGATCACAAAAGTCTAGAAAGAAGAGTATCCAGGAGAAGAGTGTGATTGCCAGTGTCAAAGGATGCAGAGGGATCAAATGAGAATGGAAGAAGACTGTTAGATCTGATTAAGAGCTCACAATACTTATTGGGAAAGTTGCCTAATTACTTTTTTCCCAAAAAAATCTATTACCTTCCATTTTGGAATCAATACTATACATTGGTTCTAAGGCAGAAGACTGGTAAGGACCAGGCAATGGGGGTCAAGTGATTTGCCCAGGGTCACACAGCTAGGAAATATCTGAGATTGGATTTGAATCCAGGACCTCCTTTCTCTAAGCCTTGCCCTCTATTCATTGAGCCGCCTAATTGCCCTGTCTATACCAGAGATTTGCTGCTAGATATTTATCCTAAGGTCATTGATTAAAAGAAAAGGGTTCAAGGCGAAGCCTTGGAACCAATATTTAATACTGATTCTAAGACAGAAGATGAGTATTAAAAAATATATATATATATACAAAGAAAGACATTCTAGCCACTTTATTTCCATAATTCTAAATTGCTTTCCAAAATGGTTGTTCTCCACAACTCCACCAAAAATGCACTTTCCACAACTCCTCTGACATTGCCTATTCACATCTTTTGTCATCTTTGCCAGTTTTCTGGGTGTTGGGTGAAACATCAGGGTTATTTTGATTTGCAATTCTCCTTTTCCCCCTCCCTATATCTCATACCCCTCTGCCACCCCCAACCCCATCATTCATCCTACTCTCCTCTTTTGCTCTGGTCTCTGATCAAAAGTTGGCTTTTCCTGGAATGTTTACATGTGCTGTGAGATTCATTCAAAATATCAGTTGGTTTTGGTATGTGGGGTGACATGAAAAGGATATATGCAGAAATGCCTGTGATACAAAAACAGAAAGTTTTAATCAAACTTTAAAAAAAATCTAAATTATCTTCCCTCTCCTCCCACATCTTTTGCCAACTCTTGCGCTATTGTTCCCATCAATTTTTGTGACCCCTTCAATTATTCTGTTTCATTTTCTTTTTTAAATTATTTTAAAAATATATTTTAATAAAAGATATTTATCAAATATATTACTTATTTAATGTATATTTATATTATATATAACAGTATATAAAGAATAAACATTTATGAAATAAAATATTAATTAAATATATTTAATAAAATATATTTTAAATTATAACTAGTTTTCTTAATAGAATTTCTTTGCAGGTATCTCAGTCCCTCCCTTCCTTCCCCACAC
>NC_058133.1:200397341-200491313 GCF_016433145.1 Gracilinanus agilis
AAGGAAGGAAGGAAGGGAGGGAGGGAGGGAGGAAGGGAGGGAGGGAGGAAAGGAGGGAGGGAGGGAGGAAGGAAGAAAAAAGAAAGAGAGAAAGAAAAGAAGAAGGAAGGAAGGAACGGAAGGGAGGGAGGGAAGAAGGAAAGGAAGGCAAGTAAGGAAGGAAGGGAGGGAGAGAGGAACTAAGAAAAGAAGGAAGGGAGGAAGGAAGGAAGAAAGAAAGAAAAAAGAGAGAAAGAAAGAAAAAGAAAAAGAGGAAGGAAGGAAGGAAAAGAAAGAGAAAGGGAGGGAAGGAAGAGAGAAAGGAAGGAATAAAGGGAGAAAGAGAGAAAGAAAGGAAGGCAGGAAGAAAAAAGGAAGGAAGGAAGGAAGGAAGGAGGAATGGATGGACAGCTGGAGATATAGGGCTAGAGCCCAGTAAAAAAAACAGGCTGGAAATAAATATTTCTGAGTGATAACTGAAGCCACAAAATTATACCTGAAGAGAAATCAGAAAGAGGAGAGGAAGCTAGAAACTAAGTCTTGGGGTAAAAAGGAAGAGTGGGAAGAGGAGACCTCAAAGGAAATCAATAAGCAGAAGTCAGAGGGGTAAGAAGAGATCTAGGATACCACCAGGACACAGAGGTCAGGGCGGAGCAGGTCAGAGGAATGGGCCATGGTATCAAATGCAGCTGGAAGATCATGGGGATGAGGGCAGATAAAAAGATATTGGATTGGGTAATTAGGAGGTCGCTGGTAACTTTCCAGAGAGCAGTTTTTGTAGAGCAGTGGGGACAAAAGCCAGATTTCGAGGATTAGGGACATAATGGATTGTTGGGAAATGGAGGTAGCGAGTGTAGACCACACCTTTGAGAACTTGGCAGTGAATGGAAGGAGAGAAACAAGATGAGAGCATTTGGATCAAGGAGAGTTTCATCAGGGCAAAGAAAAGTGTTTTGGCTTAAAGGTTCAGGGAAAGAGGCAAAGAAGAGAATAGGCACAAGAAAGAGGATCTCTGAAGAAGCAAGGCCCTGGAGAAGGCTCGAGGGGGATAGGATAAAATACATGGGTTGGTGAGAGAGGGGTGCTGTGATCTAATGGAAAGAATGGTGGATTTAGAATTGGAGAACTTGAGTTCTAATCCTGCCTCAAATATTTTCTAGCTCTGTAGCCCTAGGAAAATCACTAAATCTGATCTTTAGTTTTCTCATTTGTAAAAGGAGGTTAATAAGAGCATCCATCTCCCACTATTGTTGTAAGGATAAAATTAGACAATATTTGTAACCTATCCTCTCTCTAAGGTCTCTTCTAGCTCTAAATCCATGATTCTCTGAATTTGTTCAGTCATTTTCAGGCATGTCCAACTCTTGTGACCCCATGTGAGTTTACTTGGCAAAGATACTGCCATTTTCTTCTCCAACTCATTTGACAGATGAGGCAACTGAGGCAGAGTTAAGTGACTTGCCCAGGGTCATCCAGCTGGTAAGTGTCTAAGGCCAGAATTGAACTCAGGAAGATGAGTCTCCCCCTCTCCAGGCCTGGTGCTCTGTCTGCTGCACCGTCTAGCTACCCTGTTCCCCTAGATGCTGGATATAGAGTCAGAGGTCCTGGGTTCAGATTGTGGATTTGTCACTTACTTGCCTTTGTGACCCAGAGAAGGTCACTTAACATTTCAGCCTTAGTTCTCCCATTTGTGAAATAAGGTTATTGAATTAGATAAGCTTTAAGTCTGCTAGCTCTGCATCTATGATCCTTAACAGAAAAGGAAGTCATATTTACCTACTAAGAATAAGGTCTAGGAGACCTGTCCCTTGGATTTTATTAGTTTTTTTCTTCTTTTTTTTGCAAGAGAAGCCTCATTGGGCAGGTGAAAGTGGTAAACTAGATATGACTGCTTCTTTTTTTAATGTATCAACAGAGAATTTTTTTAGAAAAAAATAGAAAATTTAAGTTTTAAAAATATTATTTGTATCTCATGCTTTTATATCACCTTCATTTCTGAAACTTAGAGCTCTCTCCTTCCTCTCACTCCCCCATCCCCATCTATCCCTTAGTGTTGTTATCATTCAGTTGCTTTTCAGTCATCTCTGACTCTTCACGACCCCATTTGGGATTTACTTGGCAAAGATACTGCAGTGGTTTGCCACTTCCTTTTTGAGTCCATTTGACAGATGAGAAAACTGAGGCCAACAGAGTTAGGTGACTTGTCCAGGATCACACAGCTAGTGTGAGTAACCGAGGTCAGGTTTGAACTCGTGAAGATGAGACTTCTTGACTGCAGGCCCAGGATTCTACCCACTATGACACCTCACTGCCCCTCTGTCCCTCATAAAACTTGCATTTTCCCCCTTATCCCTTATAATGCCAAATAAAAAAGCCAGTGGTTCAGCAGAACTAACCAACACAGCAGCTGAGCCTGATGGTAGAGTGAGTATTCCATAGCCATAGGCCCCCATTTCTGTATCTTTTCATCTCCTCTGGTCACACTTGGTCATTATAATTACATAATCTTTTTTTAAATTAAAAAACATTTTAAACCCTTACCTTCCATCTTAGAATCAATACTGTGTATTTGTTCCAAGATAGAAGAGCGATAAGGGCTAGGCAATGGGGGTTAAATGACTTGCCCAGGGTCACACAGCTAGGAAGTGTCTGAGGCCAGATTTGAACCCAGGACCTCCCATCTCTGGGCTGGACTCTCCATCCACTGAGCCACCCAACTGCCCCATAATTACATAATCTTCTGTTTTATTTTAAATAGTTGATTTTAAAAAATTAAAGATAAGCTGGCAGGGGGTGAGGGGAGAACATGCTAAATAGTCCCCCAAGTCCCAGCAGAAACTCGATAGCAAGAATTTATAGTGGGCCAAGTCTGCGCAAAGCTGTGACCTTGTTTAAGCACTGTTCCATGACCTGGGAGTAGGACTGGAGACAGCAGATGGTGAGGATGACTCAGGCCTGGGCAAAGAACTGGTTCTGTGGGAGTGGGAAAACTGAGGAAATTGTGGGCATAGAGGGTGACCCCGAGTTTGCGATCTGAGAGGTGCCATAGGACAAAGAAGTCCAGGGGGTGAGTGGCTGGTGGTAGAACGGGGGTGAATATCAGGAAAGCAAGGAGCTTGGAGGTCAGGATGTCCAGTGGCTTGTCACCACTGATGATGAAGTAGTTGAAAATGATGGCGGGGGGCCAGCTGGAGAATATAACTGAACCAGGGTTTCAAGGGTCCCGTGGGTCCTGAAGTTCAGTAGGCGACAGTAGTGAATGTGGAAATATTGATGGAGTCTGATAGCAAGGACTTCAAATGATGAATGAGCCTGCTGGAATAATGGCCTGGGACCAAGGATTGGACGGACCTTTCTCCTTTTCTCCCACTGATGAAACCTTATTAGGTTATTCTGGACAAGGGCGATGGAATTTGAGGTGTCCTCAGGGAAAAGGCTGGATGCTTAACCATGAGTCCATGAATTTGGATGGGAAAACAATGACCACTTTTCTTTCAGGATAATGGTTTTCCTTCGTATTCTGATGTTTTTTATTTTATGCATTTAAAAACATGATTCTGAGAAAAGATCCATAGGCTTCGCCAGACTGCCAACAGGGGTGTTTGGCATTAAAAAAAAAAAAAAAAGGTTAAGAATCGCTGCCTAACGGATGGGAGGGGAAGGAAAAAGTTGGGGGAGATGGATCTCCCCACATGGAGATCCCTCAGAACTCAGGGGGAGGGTCAGGGGGAAGAATGGCTGCGAGAGACTTGAGGTTGAGCTGGATTAGATTATTTTGGGGGAGCTGACCGTGGGGTCAAGTTTCTTTCAGGAGGTATGGAGGGAAAGATGGGGATGACCATAGACTGGATGCTTAAATTGGTGGGACAGGAGGGATTAGGTTAGAGAGCTCTGGAGGGCAGTCTGGTTCCCTGAAGAAGTTGGGAAGGGGGAGAAAGAGAGTTGGGTCTACACTGGTGGAGAATCCCGACCTCAGGGTCCCAAGGGAGTGGGGGCAATGAGTAGAGGCTGTTACAGCAGAAGGAGGGATCCCCATCCCAGACGGGAGCCACATAGTGACTCCCTCGTACCCTAGGCAGTAGGACTTGTGTCCTCTTCCAAGGAGCCACTCCTTCCCTGCTCAGCCAGGGCCTGGGAACCTTGTAGATTATAGTTAGGTGGATGCAAATGCAGTTTTATTTCCCTCTCTCTTGGTCACAGAGCTCATCAGTCCCATTTTCTTCTGAGTAGGTCCTCCCTGAGGGTAGGGACTGAGTCTTATCTGCCTGGGAGCTCCCAGAGGGTAGGGACTGTGTCTCTTCCATCAGTCTGGGAGCCCCCTGAGGATAGGATCTGGGTCTCCTCCTTTCTCTGACAATCTCTCCCAGACCCTCTCTACAAAGGGATGTTCCAAACAGAATGGGGACAGATGGACTGACTGATTCCCCTGAGAGTGTGGGAGGTTCAGTCAGAACTCCAGAGCTCTGCCATCAGAACTTTTCCAGAATCCACCACCAACATCCCCATCTCTCCTTTCTCATTTCCCTCCCCCCAGCACACTGGCGCAACAGCTCAGTAAAGTAACTGGGCAACGGCCATACAGCCGTGGAATGTCAGCGTTGGAAAGGGCATTAGAGATATTCTAGTCCAAACATCTCATTTTACAGGAGGAGGAAATCGGAGCCCAAAGAACAAGGTTACATTGCCAGCAAGGGGCAGAACTGGGACTTGAACTCAGGACCTTGGATTCCCAGTCCTGTCTTATTCATTTTTATCACCTCTCTGGAAGTGATTAGGGAAAAGAGGGAGGAAGAATGACTTTCTCCCTTGAGGTCTTTGAGCCTTTGAGAGATAGAAAGACTAGAATCCTGGATTATTCGGTGCTGTAGTAGAATCAGAGAAAGGAACTTGGACCCAAGCACTCCTGAGAATGATTGAGGTAGGTATAGAGAGTTAGGAGAGAGGAGAGAGTTCGAGTCATTCCAACAAACAGGAGGTGGGATTGTAAAAGAGAGCAAGGCAGAGGAGGGTGGAAGTGGCTTCTTGTCCTTGATTTGATGTCCTGAGGGAGGCTCTGGGGACTCAGAAATGGATCCTGCAACCTTAGCTAGCTCAAGGATGGAGGGCAATGGGGGATGGAAAAGGAGAAGGCTTTGCCTCTTGGGGAATCGAAGAATTTGCCTCAAAGAATAGGCCCCTCTAGGACCCTGAGTTTCTGATACCCCACCTTCTCGCCATGTTCTACCCTCCAACACTCCATCCTCTGCCCCATTATTGGTGCGAGTTCTCCATGTCTCTGCACCTCCAGACCCACCACCACAGACTTGGGTCATCTTTGTGCCATACCACTCATCCCCACTCTTCCCTGATTTCTCCCTCTTGCTCTGGAAACAGTCATCAAATCAATAATACCTTTCGGTCACTTGCCCAATGTTTCCACTCACCATCACTGTGACTGTCCTCTGGCTCCAGGTGTGCTGTTTTCCCTTATTAGAATTGAGGAAGGGCAGCTGGGTAGCTCAGTGGAGTGAGAGTCAGGCCTAGAGACAGGAGGTCCTAGGTTCAAATCCGGCCTCAGACACTTCCCAGCTGTGTGACCCTGGGCAAGTCACTTGACCCCCATTGCCCACCCTTACCAATCTTCCATCTATAAGACAATACACCGAAGTACAAGGGTTTAAAAAAAAAGAATACTCTGACAAAACATCATTAAAAAAAAACTAATATAAAAAAAAGAATTGAGGAAAGGAACCGCCTCTTGTATTGGATTCCCCTGCATTTATCACAGTGCCTGGTATTAAGAGCTTCATGAATGTTTTTTCATTCATTCATTCATCCCTTGCCTTCAGCAGCCTAATTGGGACCACTTAGATTGCCTTCCCCTCGTTCTGTGTCCCCCTCTTCAACATTAACAAAGGCCAGAGGAACAACAGCTCCCTGCTGATGAGGAGAGGAGCTGGAAAGCAGGACTCTTGGGTCCAGGGCAGCCTTGCTTCATGCTCAGGATGGACAAACCTGGGCGTCTCTACAGCTCTGTCCTAGCATCATGAAATTTAGAGCCAGAAGGGCCTTTAATGGGGGACTCAGGGAGGGGATGTGTATGTGTTGGGGGATAAAGAGAATCATAACTGACCTTCAGAGTATTTGGAGAAGATATAGGGGAAATGCAAGAAAAGGGAAGTTGAGGTTTTTTGACAAGACCTGGGGCTGTTCCACTTTCCAGGTACAGAGGCACCTTTTTGTCTCCTGTATTCTCTCTGGACCTCAGTTTCCTCATCTGTAAAATGAGACAACTAGATAAGGTTCCTCAAATGTTCCTTCCTTTTCTTTAAATCTATGATCCTGTGATCTTCTTCCCCCTCCCTTATATCTGAACTCTGAGTCTGGGGCTGTTGGGTAGGAGTCCCAGGCTGAGCCCCCCAGCAGGGCTGGGATGCACTGGGAGTCTGTCCCACTTTGAAGCACCAAGCCCAGTCCTGATTTGTTAAAGTGGGTCTGTTGTGACTCTGGGCAGGTTCAGAGTTCTGAAGGCCCCTTCCTCCTGGAAGTCAGCCCTCTACCCTGTCTTGGATCTTGCCTTGCATCTTCCCAACTCTGCTCCTATTTGTGCTGGTATCTGAGGCTCCAGAGATGGAATGTTGCCTCCTGGCGAGGCACATTCTAGGGGAAGAAATTAGACCAGGTCCAAAAGGCACTGGATGAAGGATGAAGATGGAACCTCAGCGTTTGGGCCCCCAGGCTGGAGGTTTTATCTCACCACCATTTTGTTAGACTCTCATAGATAAGCACTTTGATGTTCCTACCTCCTGGCCCCATAGCCTCCTCCTCCTCCTCCTTTCTTCTCACCCTGCCCTTTCTCTGCCTTTCCCAGGAAAATAACCCACAGGGTCAGCAATCTTGGAGCGCAGGGTCCCCACCTTGCCAATTCCGGCAACAAGAGCCCAGGCCTAGGAGGGTGGCCATCCTGCAGAGGCCTGGTGGGTTGCCATGGCAATCCAGAGTCTCCCAGCCCCACCGCAATGGCCCCTCTAAAAAATTTATCAGGAAAACTTCCCTCTTTAAAAATTAACATCAGAATTGAAATATTTAAGACCAGCTTCTTCAGGCAGGAGTGGGGAGAGGGGAATGGAATGCTAAATTTGGGTGTGGAGGGGGCGCTGTATCTTTAGCAAGATAACACCTTCTCCCCTCTTGTCTCCCCAGCATCTCATCTCATCCCACCCAGTTTCCTAGGGACACTACCATCCCTTCCCCCAAATTTTCCATCCTGAGATTCTAGCCCCCAAGATGTATTCCTGTCACCTTCCTTCAGAGGACCTCAGAGCACTCTGTGTGGGAGACAGAGGTGGGGATGGAAAGCTGGCCTCCTCACTATAAACTGAGGTCCAAGTTGGGGGTGGAGGTAAGGTTCAAGGGGGCCTGTGGTGGCGAAAAGAATGAAACCCCAGGTTTCTGGCTCCTAGCCCAAGGGTCCTGTCCCACTGTTATCATGTCATTGAAATTCCAGAGACAAATCTCTCCCCCTCGCCTCTTTTATACTCTCACCACCACCATTTCAAGAACTCTCTGCCACCTTCTCCCACCACTCATAACTTAGGTCCTGAGAGTGGGGAGTCCAGATTCCTACATCCCCGTCTCAGTTTTGGCGAGCCTTAGTGGAATCTCTATGGGCTGTTCATGCTACTTTGCTTCAATGGGGCCCTAAGTCACACAATTTTCTAGGTGCTTTGAGATCTTCCTTGGAGCTCTTCAGCAGGAGTTGGGGTTGGAGGACCAGCCCCAACTTTGTTTCTAGGTCCTGACCTCGTTCTATTTCCTCATCCTTTCTTAGGGGTTCTCTTTCCCCTCTTGGCCCCTAGTAATTCCCTTGGGTTACTGGCTCTCCAGTGGTGCTCATTGTACCTGGAACCTGAGTCCTGATAATAAGCTGGACTGTGAGGTTGCTGACCCAGAAGTGGATCCATTCAAAGCCACTCTTTGGGGGCAGTTGGTTGGCTTGGTGGATGGAGAGCCAGGCCTAGAAATGGGAGGTCCTGGGTTCAAATCCGACCTCAGACACTTCCTAGCTGTGTGACCCTGGGCAAGTCACTTCACCCCCATTGCCTAGCCCTTACTGCTCTTCTGCCTTGGAACCATTACTTAGTATGGATTCTCAGACCAAATGGAAAGGTTTTAAAAAGAGAGCCATTCTTCTCTCCTCTCTGTTGGCCTGGCCTGTGGGAACTTGGGGGGGTCAGCCTGAGCTCTGGGGAGAGGAGGCGAGATGGCGCCCTCAGACGTTATTTCAGAGAATGCTTATGTCAGGGTATCTCTGGTGCCCGGGCCTTAGGGGAGGGTGGTGCCAACCACTCAAACTGGCAGGAGACTGCCAGCAGATTGCAGCCGCCTCTCCCCTGCCCCTGGAGGCGTCTGTGGCTTGAGGCCCAGGCTGCTGAGGGGGTTGGCTCTTCCGCTCTTCCCCCTCCTCCCCGCCTCTCTATTCTACTTCCCCACACCTGCCTCTGGCACCCCCATGCACACGATGCCGAGTCCTTGGGCCCCTTCTCCTGTCTCCAAGTGACGCCGCTCTCATCTCAGATCTGGTGCGGGTGCAAGGTTGGGGCTCTGCCCAGAGGCTCAGGCCTTCAGGCCCTCTTCTGGGGGATGGCTCCATTTCTGTTCCCCTAATCCTGGCTTTTCCATCATCTCCCCGTCTTCGTCCCTCACATCTCTCCATCCCCCCGGCATAGGCTTGAGCTCCCTGGGGAGATCTTTTCCCCACCTTTCTCCTATATCCAAACTCTCCCTC
Organism: Gracilinanus agilis; assembly: GCF_016433145.1. Taxonomy (NCBI): domain Eukaryota; kingdom Metazoa; phylum Chordata; class Mammalia; order Didelphimorphia; family Didelphidae; genus Gracilinanus; species Gracilinanus agilis. Next base: position 200,406,088 of record NC_058133.1, read on the forward strand.
CCTCCCTCTCAGGTGGTCCCATCCCCAGGTCTCCCCCAGCTTTCCCCTGGCCCGGGCTGGGGCTAACTCCTGAACTCTGCCTTCTTAGCCTGTCCACCTGGCCCAGGTGAGCTTCCTCATCCCTGCCTTTGGCTGGAACTTCACTCTGGACCTGGAGCTGAACCAGTGAGTGTGGGGGGACTTGGGAGGAATTCTAGGCCAGGAGGCCAGACAGGGACGGGCTTGGGGCCTGGAGGGTTAGGAGGCTGATGGGGGGGACTTGGGGGAGGGGGTCTTGCTCCATAGGGGCCAATGGAAGAAGAAAAGATTAAATGAACCCACCCGTCCCCTCCTCTGTCCTGCCTCCACCTCGCTTTGGCTCCAGTCACCTCCTGGCTTCACACTACGTTGAACGGCATTTCAGCAGTGATGGGACCACCCAGCACAGCACAGTGAGTGGGCACAGAAGGGGGAGGTGTGTGTATATGTATGTGAGGGGGTAGAAGTCCCTGGGAGTATAGAAAGTGTATTGGGGAAGGGGAGGAAGGTTGGAGGAAGAGTCACGGAGGTAAATGGAGTCACTGAGAAAGTCGAATTTCTGTGAGTTCTCCCCCATCCTTAGCTGCCCTTCCACCCCGAATACTTCAAAGGTTCCTAGTAAATGTGGGGTCTGGAGTTAAGAGATCTGGTTTTGAATCCCAGGTCTGATCCTCATGGGCTGTATGACCTTGGGCAAGTCACTGCAGGGCTCATTTGTAAAATGAGGGTTGGACTAGACAGCCTTTGAGGTCCCTTCCAGCTTTAAATCTGGAATCCAGTGACCTCTCTGATTCTTCATTTCCTTCTCTGTCAAATTGCACATGCAGTCACAAGAGATTGTGGTTAGAAATGACTTTTGCAAGTCTAAATGTGCTTTAGAAATGTGAGTTATAAAAAATAAAATTTAATAAAATTTAAAAAAAGAAATGTGAGTTATAAAAAATAAAATTTAATAAAATTTAAAAAAAAGAAATGTGAGTTATGTGGACTGTGCTGACAGGGGACAGGGGAAGAAAGGGGCCAGAGACCCATTAGCTTTGAACCCTGGATTTCTGATTCCTCACTCTTTGTTGTTTTGTTTTTTTTCCCTAAACCCTTACCTTCCATCTTAGAATCAATACTGTGTTTCAGTTTCAAGGCAGAAGAGCGATAAGGGCTAGGCAATGGGAGTTAAGTGACTTGCCCAGGGTCACACAGCTAGGAAGTGTCTGAGGTCAGATTTGAACCTAGGACCTCCCGTCTCTGGGCCTGACTCTGCATCCACTGAGCCACCCAGCTGCCCAATGATTTCTCATTCTTTGAATCACAGGGCTATTAAAGTCTGAGATGGAATAGCATGTTGTGTGGGGAGGAAGAGGCAACCTTGTGCCCGTGGAAAAAGCATGGGATTTAAATCCTGATGACTGTTTACCATCTGTGTGACTCGGGACAAGTCACTTCTCACCTCTCCAGGCCTCAGTTTCCCCATCTGTAAACAGAAGATCTCTCAGGAGCTCCAAATCCTAGGCTCCTATGAGGGAGGGAAGAGAGCATGCCATCATCTTTCTGGACTCCATGGATGTGCCTTCACATCTGGAGGGTGGAAGCCAGTGGTGGTCATTGAAGAAATAGCCTCCGCTTCCTTCCTGTCCTTTGTCATCATTCATCTTTTGCCAAGGACCGCTGGGGACTTTCTGGCTGTCCTCAGAAACACCTGGGCCCCCTTCTCCTTCTCCAGTTGCTAAAGGGGCCTGGGCAGAGATGAATGAGTTTCTATAAATAGCCCACTCCTCCCCTCTCCTTAGGCGGAAGTAATAACTGGGGCAGAAGTAATTTCCCAGGAAGTGAAGAGAATGGGGGGAAGGGGAAAGCTGGAGGCAGGAGGAGCTGGGAAGGGGTTCACCCCACTGCCAGAGCACCAGGAATGGGGGAGAGCCTGGAAAAATCCCTTTACAGCATCACAGACACCCTCCAGTTCGGGGCTGTCACACTCAAATAGAATAGGCATCCTATTGACTTAGAAAACCACAAATTAACATTATCAATATTATGTTGTATTTTTGTTTAGTTTGTTAAACATTTCTCAGTTACATTTTAATCCAGTATGAAAGGCTCCAGGGGCTCTCAAGTTTATAAATCTGGTCTAGTCTAATGCATGCACTAGGGGAATCCCCACTATTATATACCCTGCCAGTGGTCACCCAGGGTCATCCATGATTCTGCCCTGATGGTGCAACCATTAATTGACCCTCAGATGGAGCCAGAATTTCTGGAATTCTCTCCTTTTACACGGCTGTCACTCTAGTTTAGGCTCATATCACCTCACTCCTGAACTATTGTAATAGCCTTCTAATTATTTGCTAGTCTTCCTGCCTCCATTTCTTCTCTACTGAAGCCAGGCATTGCATTCTTCTGCTCAGAAATCTTCAGTGGCTCATAGGATAAATTATAAATTTGAACTCCTTAGCTTGAAATTTAAGATCTTTCAAAGTTTGACACCAGACCACAATTTGGTCACCCTACCTTGCAGCCTGTGTATGTGTTCTATATCTTCCTATATTAAAATTTTTTAAATTTATTTATTATATTTTAAACTCTTCAAGGACAGGGACTGTCATTTTTCATCTTTGTATTCCTAGTTCTGGCATTATACCTTGCCCAGGCTGTTGTTTAGTTATTCTGTCATATCCAACTCTTCATGACCACACGGACCACAGCTGTTTTCTTGGCAGGGATTATGGAGGGGTTTGCCATTTCTTTCTTCAGTGGATCCTTTTGTCAAGCAGGCAGAAGTTAGGGTTACACAGCAAGGCAGTATCTGAGGCCAGATTTGAACTCCCATCCAGACCCAGCCCTCTATCCACTGAGCCATCTAGCTAGCTGCCTCCTTCGAATACAGCAATGAAGTGACTTACCCAGGGTCACACAGCCAGGAAGTGTCTGAGGCTGGATTTGGTCTCTGGTCTTCTTGATTCCAGGCCCAGTGCCCTTTACTACTGAGCCACAGCTGCCCTCCTTGCCCACAACAGAGACTTAATGAATGCTTGTTGAGTTAATTTGAAAGGCTCTTAGGGATCATCCAGTCTGGGATTTCTTAACCTTTTTTTGTGCAGGGACCCCTCTGAAGTAATCTGAAGAAGCTGAGGGGCCCCTTCCCAAAAGAATCTTTCTCAAGGCATAAAGTAAAATATTTGGGAGTAGAAAAGGAAACCAATTCAACTGAAATATAATTGCCAAAATAGGAATTGAAACAAGTTCACGGATCCCAGGTTAAGAACTCTTGCTGTAGTCTAATCTTCCCATTTTACAGGAAAGTGGGGGCCAGAGATGACAAATAACTTGCCAAAAGGACACGGTCAGGTAGCAGAACAGAGACCTGAACCTAGGCTAGGGCTTTGAGCCACATAAGTAAGTGCCTGAACAGAGGAGTTGGCTAGACAACATACAGAGGAAGTGGCTAGACACCATACAGATCCTTCCAGCATCACCCTCGTCCAGGCCCTTGGCCCCATGAGATGATGCCCCGAGAGGGGAGCCCAGAGGAGGCAGGTAGGACGAGGACTTCACTAATCTCCTTTGCTCTGGCTCTTTCAGGGGGCCGGGGACCATTGCTATTACCAGGGAAAGCTTCGGGATAATCCCGGCTCCTTTGCTGCCATTTCTACCTGTCAGGGACTACAGTGAGTACTGGGGCCACTGGGCGCAGATGGAGGAACCCCTCGGATTCCCTCTGGCTTTTGCTTCTCTCTGGCCACTTCCCCATTCCCTGGAACTAGCTGTGGGCTGGAGGGGAGGTTGGGAGATGGGGAGAACTAATCCTTACTTCTCTTACAGTGGAGTCTTCTCTGATGGAAATTTCACTTATACCTTGGAGCCTCAGGGAGAAGCATCCAAGGTAAGGCAAGGACAGTGGGTAATCTCCTCCTAACCCCTAGGGCCTGCCTCTTGAGGTCTCTATAGGTCTCACTCCCCCCAGAAACCCTGGGGATTGCCATTCTTTCCCTGAGGGGCATGCCAGCCTCCCCCCCCTCATGCCCCCTTGCCATCCTCCCATAATTCAGCTCACTCCTGTTCTTCACTTTCTTTATTCTTCTGGCACCCCAGTCATAGTCAGGTAACCCCAGCTGCAGTATTCCTGCCTGTCCCCCCAGTAACCTCAGAACTGACTCCAGTGTCTGCCTCTCTCCCTCCTGCCTCCACCTCCTGGTCCCGGCCTCCCAAGGGCCTGACCTCAGAATCCGAGGAGCTGGGAGATCGGATCTGCCATACTGACATGGGAGCCTTGGCTCTTCACCTCTGGGTGGGGTTCAGGACAAGGGAAGAGGGAAACCCTAGAAGCTCTCTCTGCTAGTCGGCCTCTGTTCCCCCAGAGGAAGAGGGTCCAGAATGGACTGACTCCTTCCTCTTCCCTGTAGGGGCCTCTCCCCCACCTCATTCATCGGACCTCTCTTCTCCGGATCCCTGGATGCAGGGAACCAGGTGAGGCAGAGGGAGGGGGGGGATGAGAGATGGGGTATGGGGGGGAGAAGGGCTCCTGGCAGCCCCCTCACCTGCCCTCCCTGCCTCCCCACAGGTTGTTTGTTTGCCGCCCCCTCCCTTCCTGTTCCACCGGCCCTGCCCAGGCTGAGAAGGAAAAGGCAGGTATGGGGCCCATGGAAACCTCAGGCTGCAGAATCCTCAGGTTTCAGACCCTGGCAGGAGGAGCCTGCAGCCTTGGGGACCCCAACGAAGCATGGCCTGGGACTGCTGACTTTCTGTGGGGGAAAGAGAGCCCGTCCCCTACTGCATGGCAGCCACGACCTGCCCATTCTGGGTTGGAGCCTCCTCAGCTTCCCTGCCCACCATGTGCATGTGTTTGCCATCTGCCCACAGGCTTACTCCCACCTCAAATGAGATCATGGGAGGAAGCGCTTTGCAGACCTTAAAGGATCAGCCATTGTTGCATCAAGCATGCAGAGATCAGGCATCAAGGAAGATGCATGAATGGGCATCTACTCTCCCAGAGTACATCGGGCCATTAGGATGGGGTGGGGAGGAGCAGGATGTCCTAGTATTTTTTTGTCACAAACTCAAAATGAACCCCTTCTGATGCTGTATGCGACCCAGGAAAGTCAGATCCTCAGTCTGGGCAAGAGAATGCAGAACTTGTCTGAGTCTAGGCAGGGGTTCTTGACCCTTGGGCATGAAGGACCCCTCTGCCAGCCTGAGAAAGTTTATGAACTCCTTCTCAGAATAATGTTTTAAATGCATAAAATCAATATATGGAATTACAAAGGAAACCAAAGATTAGTGAAAAATAGAATTGTTTTCACATCTAAGTTCATGGACTTCTTGAGGCTCCATGGACCCCAGGTTAAGAACCCTTGGGCTAGAATCTGGAGTCTCCAGTACATAAGCTTCCCAGCTGGCTAGAGACCCAAGTCTTTGGGACTTAGAGTGACTTGGGTGGTTGGAGGCTCAGCTCTCTGGGAGGGAGAAGGACTGGTTCCTTCTCACCCGTCCCTCACCCCCAGGTCCGGAGAGGCCACTCCACTGTCCACAGTGAGACCAAATACGTGGAACTCATAGTCATCAATGACCATCAGCTGGTGAGTGCTGGGGTTGGAGGCAGGGATTGGATGGGCTTCAGATACTGGAGGAAAGGTGAGGGCTGAGAAGGGGTCCTCCATGATGCTGCCCTCTTCAGGACCTTCTCCCTCCCTCCAACCCTCCTTCATATCTTCCTGTCTCCCTTGGTTCCCCCTATCAGTTTGAGCAGATGCGGCAATCTGTGGTCCTTACCAGCAACTTTGCAAAGTCTGTGGTGAACCTCGCTGATGTGGTAAGCAGTGCCCGTGCCCACCCTTGATGTGACTCCCCCAACCCAACCTGCAGCTTCTCACCTTTCACTCCAGGCAGAGCTCTGTTCCTGCAGCCTGATGTCAAGGGTGTCAAACTCAAATAGAATAGGGGCCCCTAATCCACACATAGGGATCCTTGAGGGTTGCTCCGTTGCCTTAGAGCACCACATATTAATATCACTGTTGTTCATTTGTTCAGTGGTATCTGCCCCCGTGGACCACAGCTGTGCGTGGAGCTTTCTTGGCAAAAGTACTGGGGAGTGGTTGGTTGTCTCCTCCAGTGGATTCTTTGGTCAGGCAATCAGAGATTCAGTGACTTGCTTAGGGTCATGCAGCTAGGAAGTATCTGAGGCTAGATTTGAACAAGAGGTCTTCCTGACCCCAGGCCCAGCAGTTTATCTTCCAAATGATGCATTTTTATTTGTTAAATAATTGCTTTTATTTATTCCGTTTTACAGAGGAGGAAACTGAGGCTGAGAGAGGTTAAATGACTTGCCTGGGGTCACACAGCCAAGAAGTACCTGAGGCAGGATTTTCCTGACACCAAGGCTAGCTTTCTATCCATTACATCACCTAGAGCCATGCCTTAGAGGCAGCAAGGACCAAGATTGAGTCTAGGGGCTGTGGTCTCTGATGTAGCTTCAGAGTTTTTGCTCCAATTTCAGGCTCTCCCAGCTAGTTCCATCTACTCTCTGCTGCAGGACTTACTCTTCTCCCCCCACCCCATTTTATAGAGAAGAAAACTAAGGCCCAGGCTACATAAAGAGCTTGGAACCCTGAGAGCTCAGGCAGGTCTCTGGCCCTTGCTCCAACCCTACCCTCTTGGCCAGCTTCCCCCGGTCTTGCCCCAGATAATGATGGTGATGATGATGATGATGATAACAACTAGTGGTTAGCAAAGTTCTCTACAAAATTATCTCATTTATTCTCACAACATCCTTGATATGCAAGGGCTATTATTATCCCCATTTTACAGATGAAGAAAACCAAGGCAGAGAGAGTTGTGGCTTACACAGGGTCACACAGCTGGTGTATGGGACAAGATTAGAACTCTGGTCTTCCTGATGACAAATCCTATATTCAATCCACTGTGCCACCTAAACTAAACCATTCTCTTTTCTATCCCCAGCTGTATAAAGATCAGCTGAACACTCGAATTGTGCTGGTTGCTATGGAAACATGGGCAGGCGGTGACAAGATCCAGGTACAAGATGACCCTCTGGAGACCTTGGCTCAACTTATGGTCTACCGGCGGGAGGGACTGCCTGAGCCCAGCGATGCCACCCACCTCTTCTCGTGAGAGTCCTTGCCCCACCCCACTGACTCTTTCCTCATCCACCTTCCTTTCCTGATGAGGATTCTTCCCCTCTCCAGACCCTAGAGGAGCAGAGACCCCCCCAGACACTCCTGAGAACACTGAGAGAGGCCAGGCTATGCCAGACTCAAATGGCACCCCATGTTGCCTGCATTCCCTTCAATTACCCACCCTGGGCAGTTGAACTCCTGGGTTCAGTAACTTCTGGAGAGAGCAAGCCTCTGATGGGAGCTCCAGGAATGGAGGTGATCTGGAGGAAGAACCAGGAACCAAGACTGGGACACAGGAGTGGGAAGAATATGAGGGGGAAAGGAGTAGCTTCTCTCAGGCTAAACTCGATGATCCTATTCCCCATCATCTAGCTGAGCATGTGGAATCTTTAGAGCCCCATCCAGTCCTCTAACAGCATGACTCTCCCTCTCTTCCTGTCTGCATTCTCTCTCCAACTTCAACTGGAAGCTAAATTCTTGTTCGCCTTTTTGGGGGACACCTTGCTCTATCACCCTAGTAACCTCTGATGCTCCCTTATTTCTTCTTTCTCCCCCCCCCTTTTGGGCGGCCCCTTCCCCTGTGTGTGTCCCTGTTTTCTGGCCCTTGGAGAGAAAAAGAAATTTGATACACACCCAAGTGTTAAGGTCTAGAATCCTGGAATCTGGACATCTCTAGAGCTGGAAGGAACCTTAGAGATCATCGAGTTCATTTTGTGGCTGTGGGAATTGAGCACCAGTGAAAGGAAGTGATTCCGGCAAGGTCATACAGTGTGTTAGTAGTGGTAGAAGTGTTATCCCTCCAAGGGATGTTTGCATTCAAAGTCATTCATTGAAATAGGCTCAGCCAACTTCAGAAATGTCCCAGAAATGGTCAAATGACAGGTACTGAGGGGAAAGATGTGTAGGCAGAAGACCTTTCCAGCCTGTTACATCACTCCATAGATGTTTACTTGGCAGACCTACCAGTGTCCCCCTCTTTTTTCTCCAGGGGCAGGACCTTCCAAAATGCAAGAAGTGGCACAGCCTACGTTGGGGGTATCTGCTCCCAGTCTAGGGGAGGTGGTGTCAATGAGGTGAGAGGCTGTGGGACTGGGACAGGGACCAGAGATTGGGAGAGGAAGAAACAGCATGGTTTGGCAGATTCTGGAGCCTTCACAGAGTGGGTAGGGCTGGTGGAGATAAGGGAAAAAGGGAATCCTCTCCTTTTGGGGTTTGAATTTGATCTCTGTCCTTTCCTCACTCCTTCTAGTATGGCACTGTGGCCTATGTGGCAGTGACATTGGCACAGACTCTGGGGCAGAATTTGGGAATGATGTGGAATAAACACCGAAGTTCAGCAGGTAAGCCTGGAAAGCTTTTTTACCTTCAGATCCTCCCCTCTCCCCAAGACCCTGTCCCTAAGTCTCAAGCTCAAGAGAATAAAGTATGTGGGGTGCTTTCCATCACATACCTATATACCAGAGGGATTTGGAGCTGGAAGGGGGTCCATGTTTTTTACCCAAGGAGCTTTTAAATGGCAGAATTAAAATCTAGGAGCCCTCCTCACCACACTACCTCTAGTCCCTTAGGTGGAGGAAGGAAGGAAGATTAGGAGATGGGATGGAGAGACGCAGGAGAGTATCCTTCCCTGCCAAGGGCAGGATTTTCTCTCTAAATATGCCCTGTATCTTCTTGCAGGCGAATGCAAATGTCCAGACACCTGGCAGGGCTGTATGATGGAAGACACAGGGTGAGCACTTTTGGGGGGTGGGGGGAGTAGAAGTGGGTGCACAGAGATCCAGGTAGTGCCAGAAACAAGGATGGGCTCAAAAGACTTGCAGCTGGACTTGGGGCCTTGGGGATGGGGTGGGGAGAGGGGAGCTCTCCTGGAGCTCTTAGCAGAGTCCATCCACTGGGTAAGCCCCAGGAGCTAACTGGCATGCAGTTCCCAGAGATGACCACCAGATACTGCCCCAGGCCTAGTTTGGAGCATGCTTCCTTCCTTTTCTCTCTTCCCGGGTGCCTCTGCCATGGTCAGGAGGCGCTAGGAGAAGTGAGCACCAGCACCAACACCCCACTGGAGAAGACTAGGTGCTGCTCTCATGGCCCTCGGGGGAGGCAGTGGCTAGGGTGGGGATGGGAAACAGCCAGGGACTTGAGCTGCACTTGAGTGCTAGTCCTGCCTCTTCCCTCAGGCATTACCTGCCCCAAAAGTTCTCCCGCTGCAGCTTGGAGGAATACAGCCAGTTTCTGCAGGAGGGAGGCGGAAGCTGCCTTTTCAACAAGCCCCTCAAGGTAGCTAACCCGGGCCTCTCCCTCTGGAAGGGACCTTGGAGCTATGTGGTACCCCTCCTCCATCCCTCCCTCCTATTATAAAGGAGGTAACAGCTGGCCCGTGGAACCCTTGGCTCCGCGGTCCCATCCCTTCCCTAGCTGCTGCTTCAGCTAGGGTGATGTAGGTGATGGGGCTAAGGCGTGTACAGGCCTTGAATTTCTGGTCCAGGACCCCCTCCCTTCTACCCCTCCCATTGGAGCAATGCGTAGCCGGAAGGGGGGGGGGGACGGACGACAGGGAGGCTACAACTGTCTCCCCTCCCACCCAGTGAGGTGCTAGGGAGGAAAGGCAGGGGAGAGGAGTCCTCCCCGCCCTCCCTCAATCTCCCCTTCCGCAGCTGTTGGATCCTCCGGAGTGCGGGAACGGCTTCGTGGAGGCGGGGGAGGAGTGTGACTGCGGCTCAGTGCAGGTGAGTGTGCGGCCCGGGCGGCCAGAGAGGTGGGGCAAGGCCGGGGTCTGAGCCGGGCTCTTGCTTGCCTCCTCTCCCGTCCCGTCCCGCCCCCTTCCCCTTCCCCTCTTCTCTCAGGAGTGCAATCGAGCGGGCGGGAACTGCTGCAAGAAATGCACTCTGACCCACGACGCAATGTGCAGCGACGGCCTCTGTTGTAGGGGATGCAAGGTGAGGGGCAGCCAGCCAGGGCTGGGAGGGTCCATGGAGGCGGGACTAGAGCGGGGCCAGAGGCGGAGCCTGAGAGGATGAGGAGCAATCGGAGGTCTGAGTATGCGTGGGGCGGGATGGAGGCGGAGCCTGACTTAGGAGAGGTGTAATTGAGAAGTATGAAGGGGACAGTCTGGGGGCGGGGCCTTGAAGGGCGGGGGCTGGCCTGGGCGAGGTGTAATCGAAGAGAACGAAGGGGGGCGGTTCCGGGGCGGGGCCTGGAGAGGAGAGGAACAGCAATAGGAGAGTCTGGAGATGGAATAAGGGTTGGACCTAGGGAAAGGGAATTGAGAATGGAGGCGGTCCTAAGACGACGCCTGTTGTAAGGAGGGCTGGGAGAATGAATGGGACGGACCTCCAGGTTAGGGTCGCGGCGGGGGCCAAGGAAGGAGCGATTGCAGGTTCTGAATGAATGAGCGCGGGGCTGAGAAGGGTGGGTAGTGGGACGGCTTAGAGTCGGAACTGCGCCAGTGGATGGGGACCGAGAAGAGTTCATTTAGTGTGTTATCCCCCTGCCTAGTACGAGCCAAGGGGAGTGTCCTGTCGAGAGGCTGTCAATGAATGTGACATCGCTGAGACCTGTACTGGGGACTCCAGCCAGGTCAGTCTGATACCCCTGTGGGACTGGGCCGTCCTCCCATGTAATCTCAGCACCCCCTTTTCTCACCCCCGAAACCCCACCCCACCCCAATGCTGAGATGGATGGAAGAGGGAATTCAGCTCATCCTTGACCTCGGTTCTTTCCATTGGAAGGTGGGGGTCTGGCTCCTAAACACTCCCCCTTGTTTCTGCAGTGTCCCCCCAACCTGCACAAGCTGGATGGCTACTACTGTGAGCAGGAACAGGTAATGAATGAAAAAGGGAGATGGGGGGGGCTTTTCCTTATTCCCACCTTTCTCCCCAGGCCCATCCCTGGAAAAGTCTCAGGTTCAGTGCTGTCTCTTTCTGTCTCTACCTGTCTATATCTCTGTGTCCCTATCTCTGGCCCTCTGTGTCTGTCTGTCTCTCTTTCTCTCAGGGTCGCTGCTATGGAGGACGCTGCAAAACCAGGGACAAGCAGTGTCGGGCACTCTGGGGCCACAGTGAGTTCTGTACATGCCACTACCCCAAACCCAAACTCATCACCTGAATACAGACAAAAACACAGCATTTGTCACATTCTAGGAAAAGTCCTGATTGGAAGTCAAGAGAACTGGGTTCTAAATTGCTGACAAATCTTGGGTCAATCACTAACTTTCCTCAGGCCTGCAAAATAGTGGTAGTGGCATCTAAAATTGTGTTTTGGATCAAAAGACTGGTCTAATCCCATGGGAAGATGATCTCTAAGGTTTCATTCAGCACTTGGGCTCTCCAGTTGTGGGACCAAGAATGAAGATTAAGACATAGAATGTCTGCTGGAATGTCCCTCCCACCTGGAACCCTTCCTGAGGTCCCAGGAGCTCAGAGACTTAGCTAGATGTGCAGAGCTAGTCTAAAGCAGTTCTTAATCTAGGGCCCATGAACTTGAGGTCAAGGTTTTTGTGTTTGTTTTTAATAACTTGGGAATTCTTTGTATTTTGCTCTTTATACATTTAAAGACATTCTTCTAAAAAGGGATCCATGAGCATTATCCAGACTTGCTGAGGGGGTGCCAAAAGAGGTTAACAACTGCAGGGCTAGATTGTAAAGTCCTTGAGGGAGGGCAGATCAGGAAGCTCAGGGTGAAGCTGCAAGGTAAGCTTGCTCTTTTGTCTCCTACAGATGCTGCTGACCGCTACTGCTACGAGCGACTGAATGTAGAGGGGACAGAGAGAGGAAACTGTGGCAGAAAGGGCTCTGGCTGGGTCCAGTGCAGTAAGCAGTGAGTGGGAGCTAACCATAGCAAGAGATCCATCCCATGAGGAAGCCCTGGCCCCGAGGTCCTTGGCGAGGGAGATGGGGGGCTTCTAAGCCTCTCCAAGAAATTTCTGTTTAGGAGGGGGGCCCTGAGGTAAGAAGGAAGAAGAAACATGATAAGAGAAGCTGGGCTGTGAGGAGATGTTAGGGCTACTCTCACCCTCTACTTCCTGATTCCTCAATTTCTTCATCTGTTCAGAATTATAGCTAGGAGCAGGGGAAGGGTTTGGGTTGGTGGTAAGCCAGGGTTAGAGCGGATGTAGGCCATTCCTAGGGATTAGGGTTTACATATCTCTACCCTCTCTTCCCCCTGCAAACGCTCAGGGACGTACTCTGTGGATTTCTTCTTTGTGTCAACATCTCTGGTGGGCCTCGGCTAGGGGACCTGGGTGGGGACATCAGCAGCATCACCTTCTATCACCAGGGCAGGGAGCTTGACTGCAGGTACCTGGAGCCCTAGCTCGTTAGTCCAGCTGAGGGTAGGGGGGAGACTTGTCCCTGTGGGGGTAGGATTAGAGGTGGGAGGAAGAAAGAACTAAGTGGGGAAGGGGAGTCTAAGGGGACAAGGTTTTGATTGAGGGACAAGGGAATGGGGAACTGAATAGGGAACACCAGTCCCCGGAAACTGAAGCAGGGGCTGCCCTTCCCTTTAGGGGGGGCCACGTGGAACTAGCAGATGGCTCAGACCTGAGCTATGTGGAGGACGGGACTCCCTGTGGCCCCAACATGCTCTGCCTGGATCACCATTGCCTCCCAGCTTCAGCCTTCAACTTCAGCAGCTGCCCTGGCAGTGTAGGCCGAAGGATCTGTTCTGACCACGGGGTGGGTACTGGCCTCTCCAAGCCCAGAGACTGATCGATCCTTCCATGCAATGGGTCAATGCCAGTCTGTCTAGGGGGGAAGGGAAGGGAGATGGGGACAGGAAGAGGAAATGGTGGCATCTGTCTTCACACAGGGCCTTTCCTCTCCCTTCCAGGTTTGTAGCAATGAGGGGAAATGCATTTGTCAGCCAGACTGGACAGGCAAAGACTGCAGCGTCTACAACCCAATGCCCACATCTCCACCTACAGAGGAGACTGAGAGATACAAGGGTGAGCTTTGGGGATCTGGAGGTTGGGGTGAGAACTCCATCTTTTTTTTTTTTTTAATTTATTTTTTTAACCCTTGTACTTTGGTATATTGTCTCATAGGTGGAAGATTGGTAAGGGTGGGCAATGGGGGTCAAGTGACCTGCCCAGGGTCACACAGCTGGGAAGTGGCTGAGGCCGGGTTTGAACCTAGGACCTCCCGTCTCTAGGCCTGACTCTCACTCCACTGAGCTACCCAGCTGCCCCCTCCATCTTTTTTTTAAAATATATGTTCTCTGCTTTTTTTTCTCTTTCCTCCACTGAAAAACAATTTTCTTTAAGAAATATTTATAGTTAAGCAAAACAATTGTCTTATTGGCCACATCCAAAATATATGTCTTATTCTGCACTCTAAGTCTCTCAATTCTCTGTTGGGAGACAGGTAACAAATTTCATCATGTGTCCTCTGGAATTATGGTTGTTCATCAAATTGATCAAAGTTCTTAAGACTTCAGAGTTCTTATCTTTATAAGGTTATTGTTGCATAAATTGTTCTGGTTCTTTCTTTACCCTGCTTCAGTTCATACAAGTTTTCCAAGGATTCTCTGAAATCATCTCCATCATCATTTCTTATGGCATATTCCATTACATTCATATACCATAATTTAGGTAACTAAGTGGCACAATGGATACAGCTCCAAGCCTGGAGTCAGGAAGACCTAAATTCAAATCTGGTCTCCAGTTATATGACCCTGGGCAAATCAGTTAACCCTATTTGCCTCGGTTTCTTCATCTGTAAAATGAATTGGAGAAGGAAATGGCAAACCACTCCAGTATCTTTGCCCAGAAAATCCCAAAAAGTGGTCATGGAGTCAGATATATCTGAAAATGGATAAACAACAAAACTATAATTTGTTCAGCCATTCCTTAATTAATTAGTGGGTTCTCTCCTAGTTTCTGGTTCTTTTGCAACACAAAAAGTTCTGTTATAAATATTTTAGTACTTAAGGGTTTTTCCCTTTTCTTCCAATTTCTTTAGGAATTTAGGCTTCAGCAGCCATCTTTCTGATCCCACCCTCATTCTCTACCTCTCTGTTTTTCTGATTCCCTTCCTTCCTCCATCCATTCTTTTTATTTTGTTTGGTTCTAACTTATTCTTTCTCTCTTAAGTAACGATTCTAAGACAGTAGGGCAAGGGTTAGGCAATGGGGGTTAAGTGACTTGCCCAGGGTCACACAGCTAGGAAGTATTTGAGGCCAAAATTGAAACCAGGTCCTCCTGACTCCAGGCCTGGCTTTCTATCCACTGCGTTACTTCATTCATTTTACAGATGCATGCTCCCTCTAGCCATTTATATAACCAAGATCAAACTCCCTTTCACCAGGTCCCAGCGGCACCAATATCATTATCGGCTCCATCGCAGGAGCTGTGCTGGTTGCAGCTATCGTCCTGGGTGGTACCGGCTGGGGATTTAAGTAAGAGCTGCCCTCCCTCTCCCAGCTGATTATCCTGACCCAGGGGTGGCCTCTCCCAGTGCCGGGAGGCAGGGAAGGGAATCCTGGTCCCTAAGTGGTGACTGGCACGAAGAATTAAGTCTCTAAATGGACTCTGTCTCTTTTCTCTCTCCTTTTCCCCGACTTTCTTTGCTCCTGCAGAAACATCCGTCGAGGAAGGTATGACCCAACTCAGCAGGGGGCAGTGTGATGGCATCTCCACTCCCATCCCACCCGCATCATCCTCACATCTGCATCCGTCTCCATCTCCATCATCAGCTCCCATCCTGATTTCTCCATTGGGCACAGCCCCCAGCTCACTCCTCACCACCCAGTAGCCTAGGCTGGAGAATGGCAGGTCCCGAGGCCCGCTGTCCTGCCAGCCCACCTGTCCCTATCCAGCCTGGCTCTTGGCTTGGCCACCCGCTTACTTACTCACTGAAAGGGTCATTCTCTTGGGCCATCCTTTTCCAGCACCAGCTTTCTCCAGGCCCCTAAAATATTCAGGAACCCAGCCTGGCCTCCTCGCCCACCCTCTGTCCTTCAGCAATAAATGGCCTCAGCACCCGGACTCTGGGGAAGGGGGAGCACAGATCCCAACACAACCCACCTGCCTCCCCATCCCATCCATGCGTGTCTGTCATACCATCGGATGTCTGACCTCCCCCGCTACTCCTCCCTCGGAGCTTTCCCTCAGCCTCTCCACGAGGTCTCAGTGACAGACGGGTTCCCCTTAGAGAGTGGGGGACGGGCAGGGAGCCTTTGCGGGAGGAAGGCCCTGCCTCTCACTCGCTGTCCTGTCCCGGGCTCCCCCCTCACCCTCTGTGGTCCCTTGTTTCTCTTCCAGGTCGGGTGGGGCCTAGGCTCCTCTCCACCCCCTACCCGGCGCTCACAGTCACCACCTGGAAGGGGAAAGGACACACGTGCCCTCACCCCACCACAGAGGAGCCATGCCATGCGGAAGTCTTCCGGGGCCGAGCATTCAGATGGGCCCCAGAGGGGCATCTCGGTGGGGTGGCCCCAGCCCCGCCCCCCGGACTCCCGAGAGTGGGTGGGGCTGGAGTGTTCTCCCTGCCCCCCTCCCCCCTCCCGCCCAGCTTTGCCTTGTGTGCACTCGCCCCCTCCCCATGTGAATGTAGCGTCCATCATCACTGACTGTGCCCAGGCCCGAGGGCATCAGTGAGGGAGGGGGACAGCCACCAGCTGACACTGCACTTTGGCCCCCCGGGGGCTTCCACGCCTGGGCTTGGGGGGGGGGGCTGGGGGACAGCTGGCCTTGGCCCCGCGCTCTGGTTTCCTCACTCTCACCCGGAGGCGGCTCGCCATGTCTGCTTCTTTTTTTTAATTGAGACCTAAATGATGAATGTAACCACAAGGTTGGCAGGGACCAGGGTAGCTTTTAAGGGCATTCTGGTATTACGGGGGTAAAGGAAGAGTGACAAGACACAGGGATTCCCCCTTCCCTTTGGTGGGGCCTTACCCCAGAACATGGATTCTCCCCAAACCCGGGATGGAGTTTGGGGGGGCAGCCCTAGAGTATATCCATGGCCAGTTCAACTTGGGGCTTCCCCAGCCCTCCGAAACACAGGACTGGCCGGAGTGTTGAATCTAAACCAAAGCTGCCTGGTTCTGTAGCCATGACCCCAGAATGTCAGCAAGGGCCAGGGACTGGACTGGACACCCCAGGGAGGCATATGCCATGAGCTATTCCCTCGTGGGCGGTTCTGGGACTAACTCAGGGTTCGAGTGCCCATTGGGGTGACCTCAGAGGCTGTCGGCTGTAGAACCTCTTCCCTTGCAGTGGGGACTCGGTTCGAGGTATCCTGCGATTGGTGCTATGGCAGGTATCAGAATCACGGGGAGGGAAAGCACAGGTCCCCAGAGCAATCTTCCATCCCAAGACAGGGCTTCAAGACCACGTCTTCCCAGACACTCTATTTAACTCCACTTCCTCCTTCCGCCCCAACTCAAGGCCTGAGCAGTGTTTACAAATGTTTTTGCTGCCGCCTCCACCCCCCCCCCCCCGCCCCCTTCAACCCCCAAAGGGAGGCATCTCTCTATTTGGGAGGAGAGACCCCACCTGCGGCTCTCCCCCCAACAATCACCCAACGTCTGGGTTTCCCTTATGAACTCTGACCCGGAGCTGAAGAAAATAAGGGATGAGGGAGCCTGTCCTAGTCCCTCTCCCTCCGCTCTCGTTCTCCGTTCCTTCTCTTCCCTCCTGCTCCGGCTCCCTCCCTCTCTCTCCTCTCCCCCCTCCTAGTTTAAACCTGTTTAGCCTGGGCTGTGGGAGAAGGGAGACAAGAGGTCAGGACTCCCTTCTCCACCACCAATAAGCGCTCCTTCCTGAGGAAAGCTGCAGGTTTCTGCCCCTTCCAAGTCTCCTATTAAGCTAAGTCCAGGCTCCCCCAACTGGGGCAACTCTGGGGAGGAATGGGGGGGATGGGCCGCATCCCCCTCCCCTCCCCAAACCTCACCTCAGGTGCTAGCTGGGGGGGACCCGGGGCTGCCACCTTCTGATTCCTTCTAAGTAGCTGTGGGGACCCCGGGGGCACCTGGCTGCGCTGACTAGGGAGGCGGGCTCCTGGATGCCTGGGTGGGAACCCACGGGCGAGCCCCGCCGCCTCGAGAAGTCGAAGCAGGTCTAGTGATGCCTTACGGAGTTCCCCTGGTGGGAGCGTGTGCACGTCGTGTCCGCACGTGCCTGGGCGTGAGGGTCTGGCTTTGCGCCTGGCACCTGCGCCCTGAGGGCGTGCCTGTGTGCGTCCGTCCGTCTGTGTGTCTGTCTGTCTGTGTGTGCACACGCGTGTGTATGGTGTATGTGTATGTGGGCCCACACTGGTTGGGGGAGAAGAGAGAGAATGTCTACCACCTTTGTGTGACCGGTAAGCCTGATGCTCTCAGCCATGGGCATCCTCTCCTCTCATCGCCAGACCCCCAGGCTGGGGCAGAGGCTGGAGGCTCCCTGAGAGCGATGCCGTTTCCATGCAGCATCCTGTAAATACACCATTATGGGGGGAAGGGGATGAGAGGGAATAAAGATCACATCCTGGGGCTTCCATGGAGCTCACACTCACACTCGTGGTCTCTTTATTGAACTGACTATTTTTTAAACCTTCCATCTTGGAATCAAAATAGAGCAGTAAGGGCTAGGCAATGGGGGTTAAGTGACTTGCCCAAGGTCACCCAGCTAGGAAGTGTCTGAGGCCCAATTTGAACCTGGCACTCTATTCCCCTCTGCTACCCAATTGCCCCCAATATAAGATTCTTACTACCTTGAATTCTCTGACAAGGGACAAACCATCTTTAAAAACAAAACAACAACAACAACAACAAAAACCCTTCCATTTTACCATCAATACTGTGTATTGGTTCCAAGGCAGAAGAGTGGTAAGGGCTAGGGAGTGGGAGTTAAGTGACTTGCCCAGGGTAACACAGCTAGGAAGCGTCTGAAGTAAACTTTGAATCCAGGACCTCCCATCTCTAAGGCCTGGCTCTCAATCCACTGAGTCACCCATCTTCCCTCTTGACTTGATTTCTCTGCCCTTTCTCATCCCACTTCCAACATGCTAATGCCTAAGTTGGAGAAATGGATCTTCTCCTGGGAAAGGGGTTCATTCCTCATTTCATCCATGAGAGAAGGAATAGGCACAACAAAAGTCTCATCAGTTCTAGGGAAGAAGACCCCCTTCCTGTTCTTCACTGAGATGCCAAAGACAAAGTCTTCCTTGACTCATGGGAAACCCAACTCTTCTCCCCACCCAGTCTCTGGTAGGACAACACTGGGAGGTTGGAAGCATCTGATTTCATTTACACCCAAGGTGGGGGGTGTCAAGTGACTCCAGATCTAAGTATTTCTCCCCAGAACTGGAGGAAGAAACCACAGCCCAGACAACCAAACTGATTTGAGCCCTCACCAGAGCTCACTCACTTTGTTTATTTTTAAACCCTTATCTCTTCTGGCTTACAATCAAATCTAAGGCAGAAGAATGACCAGGGCTAGGCAATCAGGACTAAGTGATTTAACCACTGTCATACAGCTAGGATGTGACCGAAGCCAAATTTGAACGCAGGACCTCCTGTCTCCAGGCCTGGCACTCTATCCCACTCTGCTACCTTGCTGCCCCCATAGGCTCACTGTTTCCACCATCATGCACCACCAAAGTCCCAAGGAGAATGCAAAATGGCAGGCTTAAATACACAGTGAGGGAATGGAGTTGATAACTATCTCCACATTCATTTTTGCTACAGAGCAATTTTTTAAAGCTGAAACCCCAAATCACATCCCTATATATACGTGTGATAAGTGATGTCATATGTTTTGCTTTTGCAGATCTGCTGCCACAGCTCTTTCTCTCAATGTGGATAGCATTCTTTCTCATAAGTCCTTCAGGAGTATCCTGGCTTGTTGCATTGCTACTAGTATCAAAGTCCATTACGCTGGATAGTTCCACAATGTTTCACTTTCTGTGCACAATGGTCTCCTGGTTCTGCTCCTTTCACTCTGCATCCGTTCCTGGAGGTTTTTCCAGTTCACGTGGAATTCCTCCAGATCATCAGTCCTTACCGGCACAATAGTAGAATGGTCTCTTCTCAGGAAACTGTGAAGCAAGACCCTCTGCAGAAAGGGGGTTAGGAAAGAGTGATGTAGGAGGCAGGAAGAAAGAAAGAAGAGAAGGCTTGGGACAGCTTATGTGGAGAGCAGGATGAAGAATCAGTTAGGGAAGACCAAAAGGGTCATTTTCCTGTGGTGAATCCCCAGAATTTGGTGATCTTGTTCCAGCCTCTAAGAATCTGGAGTGCGTTACTGTAGCTATAGCGCTTTCCTTAGTAAGGAAGAGAGTGGATGACACCAGAGTCCTTCTCTAGTGTTCTGACTCAGCACTGATACTGAGCAAAATTGGGCCTTCCCATACCATGGTATAGGGAGCATGTTGTTTTTCTTGAGACACATCCTGTTTGGGGTTTTCTTGGCAAAAGATACTGAAGTGGATTGCTATTTGTACAACCCAGTGGAATTGCTTATCAACTCTGGGAGAGGGGAGGGAAAGAACATGAATCATGGAAACATGGACAATTATTTAAAAATATTTTTTTAATTTTAAAAAGAAAAAAGAAAATCAGGGAAAAAAGAAAAAAGACCATTCTTAGAGAACTCTCTCTTCATTCTCTCCATCTCTAATCCTCATCATTTCCTCTTTTTCTCCAATCTTTGATAAAGACATCACCTTTCTTCTTGCCAAGGACAATCCCTCTCTGTGCCTTCTACTCCTCTTTCTCACTTTTCCAAAAGATTCCCTTCATCATCTCTTTTCAATCTTCAGTTTTTCCTGTTTATTCATTCCTGCCCGAATCCATACAAATGTGCCCAAATCTGCCCCATCATAGTGGTGGTGGTGCAGGAGTTAAAAAAACCTTACTGCATCCCCTCAAAGCCATCTTCCTCTACCTCTCCTCCATTTCCTGGCCAAACACCTTGAAAAAGGTATTCTACACTTACTGCCACCATTTCTCCTCACCATGTGGCATTCTGGTTTCTAACTTCATTGTTCAACTGAAAAGGTCTTCTACAAAGTGACTGCAATGGTCAGATCTGATGTTTTTTTTCTCAGTTCTCATCCTTCTCACCTTTCTGCAACATACAACATCGTGGACCCTCTCTCCTTCTAGACATCCTCCTCTTTACTTTTCGTGACCCTGTCCTGTCTCAGTTCTCCTACTTGATTGATTTTGCTATTGAGTCATTTCAGTTGTGACTCTTCGTGACCCTATATGGGGAGATTTGTTTCTTTTATTTAATTTAAATTTTATTATCATGAAAAATGCACTTCCACATTGGTCATTATTATAAGATCACACTCATAAAACTAAAACCTCGTTGGAGAATTAACAAAAAAATATCCTTACCTTCTGTCTTAAAATCAAAACTGTGTATTGGTTCCAAGGCAGAAGAGTGGTGAGGGCTAGACAATGGTGGTTAAGTGACTTGCCCAGGGTCACACAGCTGGGAAGTGTCTGAGGTCAGATTTGAACCCAGGCCCCCCTGATTCTAGGCTTGGCTCTCAATCTACTGAGCCACACAGCTGCCCCTTATTTTGGGGGTTTCTTGGCAAAAATACTGGAGTGGTTTGCCATTTCCTCCTCCATATATATCTAATTATATTTGATATATAAAATATATCATTTTATAGATAAGGAAACTGAGGCAAACAATAAATGTGACTTACTAAAGGTCACACAGCTAGTAAGTATCTGAGGTTGGATTTGAATTCATGAAAGATAAATTGTCCTGATTCCCAGTGTTCTATCCACTATGCCACCTGGCTGCCCCTACCTGCCTTCTGTTTCCTTTGATAGGGAACATGATATATGAACTAACCCTTAAGCTCAGCCCTGAGCTTTTCTCTTTTCCTTTTGGTCTTTCACTTGGTGATCTTTCCACCTTTCATAGATTCACTCTCATCTTCACATGTGACTCTCCAGTCTATACAGACATCCAGCCCTCCTCTCTCAATAAAGCCGCATCGATGAAGCAACTACTGCTGGACACACTAATGATGTGCCACATTGGGAGAGGACTGAATTGGTCCAATCATTCTGGAAAGCAATTTGGAATCGAAAATGTTCATGTTCTTATGCCCAGTGATTCCACTATTAGACATATACACCCCGAAGAGGTCAATGATTCAGAAAAAAAGAAAGCCCCACATACACCAAAATGTTTATAAAGGTACTTTTTCATAATAGCAAAAAACTGGAGACAAAGGTGATGCCCATGGATTGGGGATGCCTAAACAAATAGTAGTCCAGGAGTCATGATTATATATATAAATATATACTGTATATACTTTTTTTTTCTGATATCAACGGTTTATTTTAACACAATTCAGGCCCCTCAGGGCAAGGGTAGTCACAGACGGCATCCCCCCCCCCCCGACTCTGAGTGAAGCCCCGGCATCTGAGAGGGGCGAAGGTAGGAGGAGAAAGCAGCTCAGATCTCCTCAGAGAAAGTGCCTTCTGCTCTTCCATCATCCCCAGGATAGGGGTTGGAGGGTCTGATAGATAGCTCTGTGCCTCTGGCAGACAGAGGGGTCACTACCTTTCTCACAACAGTGAAAATCCAGGGAGTTCTGCCAACAGCTGCAGGTTAGGATTGAGGAAGTGGCTGTTAAAGTCCAGGAGTTTCAGATCTTGATCTTTGTGTCTTCAAACACAAGACTCAACTGGTCCCAGTAATGATATATTATTGTTGGGGGAGCATGTGAGGTGATCCAGGAGGACTAGCCCTCTGGTGTGAGGGCTTGTTGAGTCCTTTTCTGGGCTGCTTGTCCACCTTTGGTGCCCACCTCTCACGCATGGCTCCAAAAAGCTATAGCATGCACAGCAGCCACACTCTGGCAAACCCTTCTAGGGCTAAACTAGGTAGAGGGTAACCAATGGTCTGCAAACCCATCCATGATTAGGGGGATGTCTACCCCAAGCATGCAAAGATCTTCCCCCGCCCCCCGAGAAATGAGCAGATGAGAACAATTTGTTCCAGGACTGAAGTAGGCTGAAGTAGGCACTGGGGGGCACTTGGTCAGACATGGAAGATGACAAGCTGTGGCCAGTTGTCCTGACTTCTGTTTTGCTACAGGAACTTGGATGATTCTGGAAGAGAAGATGAGGTTGAGAGCTTTGTGCAACTCTGTCTCATTTAAATCTAATTCACTTACAAGTCAAGAAATGACCTCGTGATGTTATTTATCCTCTTCAAAAAATAAAGGATGAATAATCATATTATTGTGCTGCCAGAAATGAAGAATGGGATAAATGCTGAGAAGCATCAAAAGATGGATATGAACAGATAAATGAGATAGCACAGCCAGGACAACAATCTATAATTGGATGTGATAAATGGAAAGATTGAGGAAAAGAAATTCTAAAATGGAACGTTGTGAAATTATTATGAGTGAGCTTGAACCCAAAGAGGAGATACAAGAAAGTACCTCCCTCTGTTTTGGCAGAAGTGGAGGATTCTGGGTATGAGATGCTGTAGATGTGATGGACTTTTCTGAGATGTTGGTTAGTCTTACTAAATTGCCTTCTTCTCCCCCTCCCTTTTTTATTCTTTGTGATAAATGATGGTGTCATGCACTGGGAAACACAAGTGATAGAAAGACCAAAAAATAATCATTTTTAAAAGTACCTACTATGTGCCAGGCACTGTTGTTGGCACTGGGATAAAAAAATGTCCTGTAGTTTTTGCTCACTTCCAAATGTTTAAACTAAAAATGTAATGATTGCAGGAGTCCTTTCCAGCCGGCCCCAGGACACCGCTGAGGAATGATCAGAAAGCCACATCTGGCCAGACTCTGGAAGGTGGGAAGGGTAGGCATTTAAAGGAACTGGGAAGATAAATTGAGGCTGGGTCATGAAGGGCTCTGAAAACCAAATAGAGAAGTTTATATTTTACCCTAAAGGCAATAGGGAGTGATAAGGTCCCCAAGAGCCTAGAAGTCAATCCCATTTAAATCTGGCCGGTGGGGGAACGACGTGGATGATGAGCCAGCAAAGCAGACAGATGGGACCAGAACCAGGTTGCTCGCCTTCTCCATAAGGGGGGCAGGGAGGGAGAGAATTTAGAACTCAATAGTTTACAAAACAAATGTTAAAATTTGTTTTTACATGTCATTGGAAAAAATGAACTATTTTTAAAAAGGAAGAAAGGAAGAAAGGAGGAAAGGAGGAAAGGAGGAAAGGAGGAAAGAAGGAAAGAAGGAAAGAAGGAAAGAAGGAAAGAAGGAAAGAAAGAAAGAAAGAAAGAAAGAAAGAAAGAAAGAAAGAAAGAAAGAAAGAAAGGAAGGAAGGAAGAAAGGAAGGAAGAAAGAAAGAGAAAACTGCCTGTTCGTATCCTTTGACCATTTCTCCTCTGGGCAATGGTTCTTAGTTCATTTCATTTGATTCAGCTCCTTTTGCATCTTGGATCTGAGACCTTTGACAGAAAAATCTGCTATAAAGATTAATAATTTAATTTAAATATAAAAATGAATATGAACTGCTTTAGAAACCTGCTCTTGAACGGCTTCCTTTCTAATGTTAACTTCATGAGATTAGGGGTTTGGGGTGGTTGTTTTTTAAAACCCTGACCTTCTGTCTTAGAATCAATACTGTGTGTCCATTCCAAGGCAGAAGAGCAACAAGGGCTAGGCCAGTGGTTCCCAAACTTTTTTAGCCTACCGCCCCCTTTCCAGAAAAAAATATTACTTAGCGCCCTCTGGAAATTATGAAACTATTTATTGAACTCAGAATAGAACGTAATATAAAAAAAAGTGTGGCCATCACCGCTTTCCTGGATCACTGCAGCACCCACCAGGGGGCAGTAGCGCCCACTTTGGGAATCATTGGGCTAGGCAATGGGTGTGAAGGGACTTTCTCAGGGTCCCCCAGCTAGGAAGTTATAGATCTAAGGCGGAGGAGCAGCAAGGGCTAGGCCATTGAGGTTAAATGACTTGGGCAGGGCCACACAGTGAACAAGTGCTGAGGCCCCATTTGAACCCAAGTCCTTTCCATTCCAAGCCTGCTGCTCCCTAGCTGCCCCACATATGATTTGTTTATACAATTTAAATTTTATAGAAATAAAAATTGTCCTTATCTCGTGTGAACTTCTCTATATCTGTTTAGTCATGAATTCTTTCCATGCAGAGGAGAGTCACTTCTTTTTGCCCATCTAATTTGTTTATGTGACTTTTGACATGTAGAACATGTATTCTTCGGAGCTTATCTTGGCATATGATGTGAGGCATTGGTCTAAAGCGAATTCTGGCCAGACCGCTGCCCACTTTCCCCAGCAGTTTTGGTCTGAGCCTTTCCCATGATAACTTGATCCAGAGGTTTATAGAACATGGAGACACTGTTTGTTATGTCCCGAATCTGTTCCAGTGACGGACCTCTATTTTTTAATCATTTTAATGATCACTGTTTTGTAATACAGTTTGAAATCTGGTACTGATAGACCTTTTTCTTTCTTATTTTAGAAAAATTCCCTTTAATATTCCCGACTTTTTGTTCCCCCATATGAATTTATTATTTTTCCTAGCTTGATAAAATATGTTTTTGTTTGCTTGAAGGAGCACTGGAGAAATACATTAATTTAGGGAGTGTTGTCATTTGAAAAATATTGGCTCTACCTACCCCATAAACAATGACTGTTCTTTCAATGACTTAAATGTTTGCCTTAATTTCTTCAGTGGTTTTAAAAAAATCTTTATCTTAGAATCAATCTTAAGTTTGGGTCTCAAGGCAGAAAAACAGTAAGAGTTGGAAAACTGGGGTTTAGTGACTTGCTCAGAGCCATCTAGCTAGGAAGTAGCTGAGGTCAAATTTGAACCCCGGTCCTCCCAATTCCAGGCCTGGTACTTTATCCACTGGGCTACCTAAACAAGTTTTGTTCAGTTGTTTTTACTTGCTCCTGACTCTTTGTGACCCCATTTAGTGTTTTCTTGGCAGGCAAAAATACTGGAGTAGTTGACCAATTTCCCTCTCCAGCTCATTTTACAGATGAGGAAACTGAGGCATATAGACTTAAGTGACTTGTCCAGGGTCACACAGCTAGTAAGTGATTTGAACCTAGAAAAATAAGTCTTCCTGACCCCAGGTCCAGCACACTACTGACTTTGCCACCTAGTTGCCCCATGGCTGGTGCTATTAAGAAGTAGTGGCAAGGGGCAGCTGGGTAGCTCAGTGGATTGAGAGCCAGGCCTGGGTTCAAATCTGGTCTTAGACACTTCCCAGCTGTGTGACCCTGGGCGGGTCGCTTGGCCTCCATTGCCCACCCTTACCACTCTTCCAACCAATACACATAAGTTAAGGGTTTAAAAAAAAAAGTAGTGGCAATGGGGACAGCTAAGTGGCTTGAATCTCAGTGGATTGAAAGCCAGTCCTGGAGAACTTGGGTTCAAATCTGGTCTCTGACACTTCCTAGCTCTGTGAGCCTGGGTAAGTCACTTAATTGCTTAGCCCTTACCACTAGTCTGCCTTGGAACCAATGCACGATATTGATTCTAAGGCAATGGGTGAAGGTTTAAAAAAAAAAAAAGTAGTGGTGATGAAGGCACTTTTGCTTTACTCCTGATCTTAATGATAAGACCTCTAACTTTTCTTCATTACACATAACGTTTGCTCTTTGATTTAGATAGAATTATTTGTGTTTGTCCTTTGTTTTCAAAGACCAATGACAGCAGAAAAGCAGGAATTGGATTCAAGCAAGGCAGCTTTCCACCGAGTACTCGGCCTCCCTCCCAACTCCAGCATCATCCCAGGCTAGTGGTGGGACCAAAGCCAGGATGCCCATTGATGGCCTGGGATGCAGCAGATACCCTCCATGTCTTCCCTGTCTGAGCGAGCTCTACCTGCTCCACACAGCCTACTTCAGCTGCCTTCTCAGCTATTGGAGTAAATTGTACTCATCCGCTCATCCCACTGGGGAAGTCTTCCTGTGCTTGGGGAGACCCCACAAACCTCCCCCCTCTCCTCCCCCCCCCCAGTGTCTCTTGTACTCTATGGCCCTAGGCAAGTACCTTATTATTATAAAATAGGAATAATAATACTTTCAGAGCTGAACTCATACAATTGTTGTGAATTAGCATTATATAGTTTAAGGCTCTCTATAAAAGTGAGGGATTTAGTTGGGTCTGACTCTTTGTGACCTTATTTGGAGCCACAGGTGAGAGTTGGATGAAAGGTGGAAACCAAAGGTGGGTAAGTAGGCCCCAAAGAGGCTTTGGTAAGCCCTTACGCTGGAGGTGCTAATCCTCCCCAAACACCCCATAAATCCCAGATATTATTTATTATATTAAGGAAAGACCTATTCCCACGATTTCTATAGTTTTAAATAGAAATTGATGCTGGTTTTTCTTTAAAATTTCTTAAATTTTCTTAAAGAAATAAAATTTCTTAAAAGTTCTTAAAAATCAGCATCTAGTGCGGACATGATTGGGGATGTAGTCTTGAAATGACCACACCAAGGCAGCTATCAATAATATGTAAATAAGTCTTGATTGATGACACATGTTAAAACCAATGGAAATGTACGCTGGATATGGGGGGGGGGGTTAAAGGGGAAAGTAAAAACATGAATCATGTAACCATGGAAAATTTTAAAAAAATAAAATATTTAAATCTTAAAAAAAATCAGCATCTAGGACATGATTGGGGATGTAGACTCAAAACGACCACACCAATGCAGCTATCAATAATATGGAAATAGGTCTTGATCGATGACACATGTTAAAACCAGTGGAAATGGGTATCAGCTATGGGGGGGTTGGGGGTGATGAAAGGGCAAGTAAGAACATGAATCATGTAACCATGGAAAATTTTTCTAAAAAATAAAATTTGTAAAAAAAAATAAAACAAATAAAAATCAGCATCTATGATTATTATTATTGTATGAACATAATTATAATTATAATTCTTTTGATGTTGAGCCAATCTTGCATTTCTAGTGTAAACCCAATCTAGCCATCATGTGTAACCATTCTAACATGTTATGGTAGCCTGCTTGCTAATATTTAAAGTTTTTGCTTAAATATTCATTAGGAATATAGGCCCACATTTTCTTTCTTTGATTTGTCTCTCCCTGGTTCAAGCATCATCCTATCTTCTTGTATTTTTCCCTCATTGCTTTTAGCTCCTCAGGTGGTGAAATATAAAGAATGTGACTGACACTAGTTCTGCAGGAAACTGCTTTGCCCTTCTCTCCTCTCCTCTAGTCCCTGAGCACAATTTATCTCCTGCTTAATTTCTTCCAGGTATTCTTGTAGTCCTTTTGAGCAAGCCATTTCTTTCCCCTCTTTAGGTCTCTCTTGGGTCTACTAAGTTGTTACTCTCTTCTTTTGGGGTTTCCTATGGAGTGTCTCTTGGTTCACAACATTCCTCTTTGGGTTTCTTGATCGGTTTTCTTTTTTTCCTTAAAATAACCCTTACCTTCTGACTTAGAATCTATACTAGGTATCAATTCCAAGGTGAAAGGACAGGAAGGGCTGGGTTAAGTGACTTGTCCAGGGTCACCCCGTTAGGACGTGTGTGAGGTCAGATTTGTACTCAGGACCTCCTGTCTCTCCAGGTTGGAGTTTCCATCCACGGAACCACATAGCTGCCCCCTCTTTGTATCCTTCTTCAGCTGACTTCCCCTCTTGAATTCTACAATTTGGCCAGATGGGCTTTCTCACTATTTCTCATACAGATTTCATCCACATTCCACTTCATCTCCACTTTCTAAAATCCTTTGTCTTCTTCAAAACCTACCTTCTACAAGAAGACTTTCCTAGCTCTGATCTCTGTATCCTGAGCAAGTCCATAGGGACTGAGCTTGTGATGTATTGACACTCCCAGGAGAAGACACTCTCCCAGGGCAGGTGCTCAGAGTTTTCTAGAACACAGAGAAGTTACTTGATTTGTCCGGGGTCACACAGCCAGTATGTATTGGAGGTCAGGCTCACACCCAAAGTCTTCTTTTTCTTCAAGGCTGGCTCTCATCGGGAACATAGTTAAGAGACTTGCTAGGAAGTGTCTGAGGCTGGATTTGAACTCCAAGCCCAGGGTTGCCCGATGAGGCTGATAGGGACTACTGGATTTCCCAGATAATACTTGTTGCAGCAAGTTCGGGTGCCCAGAGAGAGAAGAGCGCAATGGAGCCGCTTCCCTTCATCCTCCTGAGCAGCAGCAGGCTGTCCTGTGGTCCATTACTGAACTAGCTGAACGGATGTAGTACGGCGTTTGGCCACTAGATGGAGCTCTGGCGTCTCCTCCTGGCCCATCCTGCCTACATGTGCCTCGAAGGGCCCCATGGTCAAAAGGAGGCTATCGGGTCCTAAGATCTAGACTAAGCCTCAAAATTCTCCCCAAACACGCAGACCTCATTATCTGGCTCGCCAAGTTCCACCTCCGCCCCTCCCCCAACCTTCCACAAAACTCACAAAGGACAAGAATCAGAAAGCCATCAGTAAAACAACAAAAGGCCGTCCTAGAACAAGCTGTAGAATCGTTCTAGCTAGGGTGGGCCCCGTCCGCCCTGTCCCCGGAACGTCTCCTCCTCGCGGGTCTGCCCAGACTACACGACGACACACTAGTTTCTGTTGGACGTTTGAGCGCGTTTGAGAGTTTGAGATGGTCTTCCCAGCCCGCGCTTGGAGGAAAGGGCAGAAGGCTGCGGAGGAAGCTGCATCAGACAATCTGGCCCGGGGTGGTCCTCACCCACTAGCTGGTGGTTCCGATCTGTGCTGCCCACGCCGGCGCCCCCTCCCCCCACCCGCCCTTCCCCCACTGGCCCTGCGGTGAGCTCACCTTCCAGCCCGTCCATCTCTGTTCTCCCTCTATTTCCTCTTAGGCAGCCCGCAGGCGAGGGCCTCCTCACCCATTCCAGCTGCTCACCGGGGAGAGCCTTCGACAGGGTGTCAATGCAGGGGGTCCATTTCTCTTTCTTCCAACTGCGAAATTCTAGGGAATTATTCTGAGACGGGGAAGTTTCTAACCTGGAGTCCAGGAATGCGGTTGTTCTGGGTTTTAAAATGTTGAAAACTGTACTTAAATATATTTGGCTTCTTTTGTAATCCAACATATTTTATGCATTTAAAAAATCTTTTGGGGGCAGCGAGGGGGCTGAGTGGATGGAGAGCCAGGCTTAGAGAGGGGAGGTCCTGGGTTCAAATGTGACCTCAGACACTTCCTATCTGTGTGACCCTGGGCAAGTCACTTCACCCTGGTTTCCTAGCCTTTCCCACTCTTCTGCCTTGTAAACTACACAATATTGATTCTAAGACAGAAGATAAGGGTCAAAAAAACAAGTTTATTCTGAGAAAGGGGTCCCACCAGCCTGCCTAAGACAGCCAAAAATAAAGTGGAAAACCCCACCCTCTAAGGTCAAAAGGTGTTCGAAACCAGAACATTCTGGTAAGTATACACTCATACACATTTTCTAGCTTATGTTATCTCTGATTCTTTACCCTACCCACTTCTGGGAGATCTTGAAAACCCAGGCCATATACTAAAAGCATTGATTCTGGGCATCCCGGATACATTACAAGCGTTTCCTTAGAAACAAGAGCAACAAAAACCAGCTTCCCGAAATGTGGATGCAGAGGACACTGGGTACTTGAAATTTGCTTTTTTAAAAAGACACTTTTACAAAACGAAGAATTTACACAACAGAAAGAATTAGTTTAGGTTTTTCTATCAAGTTTCCATAGAGCAGAACCTGCCTATCAGATGGGAGTCTTTTTAAATGTGGGTGGGGAAGTAGGGGAAGATTATTTAGTTTCTTTTTCTTTTTTTAACCCTTTCCTTCTGTTTTAGTAGCAATTCTAAGATAGAAAAGTGGCAAGGACTAGATAATTGAGGTTAAGTGATTTGCTCAGGGTCCCATAGCTAGGAAGTGTTCTAAGGTCACATTTGAACCTAGGTCTTCTTGGAAGATTTAATTTCAAATGAGGTTAAAAAAACAAAACAATAAAAATCCCAGGCTGGTATAATTGGCATTTAAATACTATTTTAAGGTCCACAAAGTACTTTACATACATTATCTCACCGGAGCCTCACGACCTTATGAAGTTCTTAATAAATTTACAGGAGAGTAGATAGGTTCAGAAGAGGTTAGCAATTTGCCCATGATCACACAGCTAATGAGTTTTGGAGGCTCAATTCAAGCCCTAGTCTTCCAGAGTCCAAGTTTAGTACACTCATTAAGCAATGTTGCTTTTTATATTATCATATATATGTGTGTATATATATGTGTGTGTGTGTGTGTATTCACCAAGTATTCACGATTACTAACTTTAGAAAATTCTTCTCTTATTATTGATATTAAGTATTGGTTCCAAGGCAAAAAAGTGATAAGGGCTAGATAATTGGGGGTAAGTGACTTGCCCAAGGTCACACTGCTAGGAAATGTCTAAGGCCACATTTAAACCCAGGATCCCCCCTTCTCCAGGCCTGGCTCTCTACTGAGCCATCTAGCAGCTCCACAATTATTATTTAATGGCTCAGAATTGAGCTGGGGTCAAGTCAGCCTGCCTTGCACAAAGTAGGAACTCAATAAAAATTTGCTGGTGAGTAAATAATTAAGCTACTTTATGGAAGCGAAGTCAACAAGCACTGATTAAGCACCTACTATGTACCAGGGGCTGTACTAAGTATACAAAGAAAGACAGTCCTCTTTAAAGAGCTCACACCATTTAACAAGGGAAGATAACATATAAAACATATAAAAAACTATAGATATGCTCAGGGTAAACTGGAGACAAACAGCAGAGGGAAGGCACTACCAGTAAGGGGAGGATAAAGAAAGGTTTTTCCAGTGATCTGGACCAATCTTGAAAGACTTAGGACTTGCAGAGAAAGAACTGTTGTGTTCACAGCGGTGTATTTATGGTTTTATTTGGGGGTTTTGTTTGGTATGCGTGTGACCAATATGGAACTGTTTTGCATGATGATAAAAATAAAATTAGAAAAATAAATAAATAAAAATAAAGGAAGCCAGAGAAGCCAGGAGGTGGAGATGAGGAAGGAGAAGATTCCAGGCCTGGGAAAAGCTAGTGAAAATGTCTGGGTTGACCAATAAGTATCCACCACTATAGGAGGAACCAATAGGGTGTGAAGCATGCGGCTCTTCCCTTTTATTTCCTCCATTAATTTTTCTCTAGTGTAAGCATTTTGTATCTTGTTTTACAACAAGAATAATGTGGAGAAATGTATAACAACACATATATACTGTTTACCGGGTTATCTGCTGTCTTGGAGAGAATACAGGAGAGAGAGATGATGGCTCACACGTCAGAAAAAGATTATTGAAAATTATATCAATGTAATCTGGAAAAAGTTGTTCAAATGTAAGTCTGGATTTGAGAGATGGGAGTGTCTCTATCAGAGGTGTAAAGGACTGGAAAGGTAGGAGGGGGCCAGATTATGAAGGACTTGGAACACCAGATAGGATTTTATTTTGTTTTGGGGAGGGAACCCCTGAAAATTACTGAATGGAAGGGTGATATGGCTGGACCTATACTTGTGTGTACACACACACACACTCTCTCTCTCTCTCTCTCCCCTCCCCCTTCCTTCCCTTTCCCCCTTCCCCCCCTGCCTCTCCTCCCCTTCCCTTTTCTCTCTCCCTTTCCCCCGCCTCCTCTCTATCTCCCCCTCCTCTCCCCCCAGACACAACCGCGGCATTCCAGGCAAGCGGCTTCAGGGACCACACCGGCCCATAGCACAGAGAAGACAGACTTTGTTTAGCTTTGAGAGGCACAGAGATCAGAGAAACTCAGTCCCTTCCCAGAGAGGGCTGCTTTCTCATGAGGAAGGCTGAGAACAAATGGGCTCCCATGGTGGGACCCCTTGGAGGGAGGCTGCGAACACCGGCTTCCTTATTCAGCTCTCTGGGGCGCTCCAGGCGGCGCCATCTGCCAGGAAGGGTTGGCTCCGAGGGCTGACGTGACCTTCGGAGGACCCTGGGACGTCCTCTGAAGAGACAGCAGACGTCTCGGGTCATTTCTGCTCGGGAACAGAAGCGAGGCTGTCGAATGGCGGCAAGAGGCCCGGACCGGACCTCAGGAGACCGCAGTGCCAAACTCGGCCTGGGACGAGCCGCTGACCCGTCTAGGCATCGCTCTCCTCTTTTGTGAAATGAGAGGGCTGGCCCAGGCGGTCTCCGAGGTCTCCGTCTGGGCCCCGGGGAAGGTTTCTGAGAGCCGGCAGAAGAGGGTCGCCAGCCTTGCCCGCTGGAGCCGCTCGAGCCCTTTCTAGATCCCTCCTGAAGGGAAATCCCTCGAAAACCTCCCCGTCCTCCATCGGCAGGCTTAGGGCTAACCCCTCTCTGAAAGGGTCTCTAGACGTGAACTTGGAGGCTGAGAAGCACCTAGAAAGTAAGAAATTCTTGGGTTTGCTAAAAGGGGGATCCAAGTCGGGCCGTAGGTGGGTGGCTGTCTGCCCCTACAGCACCCTTCCCTCCACGCAGGTGGCACCGCAGACAGAGGGCTGGACTTAGAGGCAGAAGCCCCCTCCCCCCCACACCACGTGCTATCCACCCTCAGACACTTAATCTCTGGGTGACTCCAGGCCAGCCCCTAAACTGCTGGGGGTCTGTGTCCTCTTCTGTTAAACGAGAATAAGAATAATCCCTGCCTCCCAGAGTGGTGGTGGTAGGAGATAATATTAGTGAAGCCTTTTGCAGACCGCAGATATGTACGTAAATGCTATGCTTGTTCTTATTCAGGGACGGCCCCGATCCTGGCGCTCACACATGGTACCCTCGGCTCAGAGTCCCGGAGCCCCGGGCTCAGGACAGAACTTGTGCGTGCCGGGGGAGAGGGCTGGCTGGGAACCCCGTGAACGGCACAGGTGCCGGGCTTCGAAGTAATACTACGTTCTTCGGAAGTCCTGAAGCGTCAGAGGTCTGGAAGAAAATAAATGATTTCTGCTTTTTGCTGGTGATGCTGAACCCTTTAAAGGCCGGCCTCCCCTCCAGGAATAGCAAGGACTGCCATTCCTGCAGTAATGCGATTCACGGAGGATTCCCCCGGCCTTGTCTCCGGGACCTTTCTCACAATCACCTGAGATGAGTTTTCTAGGCGAGACTGAAGTCAGGAGAATCTGAGTTTGAATTCTGACTTTGCTGCTTATTCTCCGTCAGATCTTGGGCAAGTCATTTAACGGATCCGGCCACGTTTCCTTGTGTATAATGTTAGGGGGTGGGATGAGAAGACCTCAAGTTTCCTCTTTGGTTAGACGGAGATAATATAAATGCCCGCTCCCCAGGGGGGCTGTCGCCTGAGAGAACTGTTGTAAAGCATTCTGCAAACCTTAGGCTTTAAATCACAGATTTACACCTTGACACACGGCCCCATAGCATGCTGTCATCATTTTCTACGAAGGTTCGCCCAACTCTGGGCGGGGCGTCCCTCTCTTCCCCACAAAGCACTCCTTTGTCCCACCCCTCCCCCGGAGACGGACGGATCCTAAAGAGAACACCGGACTGATCTCCCTCATGCCAAGCCCACGCCGGAGAAAGCTGGGAGAAAGCTGGGCCGGGGTCCCCCACCACTGGAGGAGAGCTGCGCAAATTACGTTTAGGAACTGGGCGTGAGACTACCATGGAATACTGTCGGGCCATAAGAAATCAGGAAAGGGGTGGACTATACAGACCGGGGAAGGCTCGGCATGAATGCTGTTGGGGAAAGGAGGGACCGGCTGGTTCTGAAAGCCTGGAGAACAGCGAGATCCATGCAGTGATTTAGCCTGAGTTTGCCACCCGTGGCCTGGCCTGAGGAGGAGGCGACAGAGCCAGAGGGCGGGACAAGACACGCTCCAAAAAACAGATACAGGGAACTCGCTCCCTCTCTGTCTGTCTCTCTCTCTACACACACACACACACACACACACACACACACACACACACACTTTCATATATCTCCGTATCTATATAGACTTGCCCAAAGTCACACAGCTAATCTCTGTCTCCCTTTGCCTAGCCATCCATCCATCCATCCATCCATCCATCCATCCGTCTTACCAGCTTGCCCAGGGTCACACGGCTAATAAGTATCTGAGGCCAGATTTGAACTTTGAAAGTTCCAACTCCTGCTTTCAAGCCCTGCACTCTATTGTGCCATCCGACCCTGTGTGTACACATGTAAGTGCATATAGAGATGTTAGTGTATATTTTAAATACAAATGGGAACTATCATAATGGAATAGAGGAGGTTTAAGGGAGAGAAAATAGATTTTTAGTGGAACCACATTTTTAAAAATAGGCTCTCATAGCTCTGTCTGTGCCAAAGATTTGCCCAAGGGCTCGACACCTCCCTCTCTCCCAACCTCAAAGGTAGGGAACTTCTCAGTAGCTCCAAGACTTCAGATTTGGGGAAAATCCTGAATAAAAACTCTGCAGTGGGCCCACCAGTCGCTGGTTATGACTGCTTTGCTCTGAATGGTATACAGGCAAATTTTCCCCAAAGTCACAAGCATATTTATTTTCATGCCACCTCTGGGAGACAGAAGCACCGATTATGGATAAATGACGGCTGCATCACAGGTCTTGGAGAAACCACAAGACTTGCAGTCAAAATCCTGGTGCCATTCCTTATCGGTGTGTAAAACTGGGCACGCTTCACCTCTGCAAAATGGTGGGGAGAATCCCCCCACTTAGCTCACTTGACTGCTGCAAGGGTCCTGGTTCACAACACATGGGAACTATGTGGAGTTCTCACTAGGTGGAGCAGCTGATAGAGAGCCAGGCTGGATAGGGGAGGTCCTGGGTTCAGATCTGGGCCTCAGACCCTTTTGGCTGTGTGACCCTGGGCAAGTCACCTAATCCCCAGGGCCTAGCCCTTACCGCTCTTCTGCCTTAGAGCCGGTCCTCAGCATTGATTCTAAGATGGAAGGTAAAGGTTAAAAAAATGCATGTGAAGAACTGTGTAAACATTGAGTTGTTATTGAAACATTGAGTTGTTATGAAGCCGACGGAGGCCCAATATCCCAGGGCAAGCCGTCAGCTCGGCTGAGATCAGGAAGGCTGGGCGCCCCCCCAGCTCCGTGCCTCCGCGGTCTCCCGCTCAGACGCAGGCCCTATGGCTGCCCGTAGCTTCCTTTTCTTTCCAGACATCTGAGCGGCTGCCAACCTTCCTTCTCCCCAGAGCCATCTTCCTCCTCCTCCTGTCCCTGGCAGCCCAGGAGGCCCCCTGGGCGCTCGGGCAGGAGCCCGTGGTGGTGGTGGTGGTGGTGGTGGGCTCTGCCCGGCGGCCTGCCCGGGACGTCCGAGGCGCAGAGACCTGCCCCCAGAGACACCTGGTGTGGGAGGAGCCCGAGGGCCGGGGTCAGGGAGGGAGTGTGTGGAGCCCCGCGCTGGGCCCTCCCCCGGCCCACGGCCTCCCTCTCTGCGGTCGTCCCTCCTGACTCACAAGCGCTGGGCTCCCCTCTCTCGGGACAGCTGTGGGGAAGGCCCCCGCGGCGGGCTGTCCGCACTCCCCGGCCAGTCTGAGCAGGGCCGCCCCGCAGACGCTTTGTTGTTCGTCGCGGCTGACCCTCGTGACCCCGTTTGGGGCTTTCTTGGCCGAGATCCTGGAGCCGCTCGCCATTCCCTTCTGCTTGCTTTACCCAGGAGGAAACGGAGGCCGACGAGGCTAAGGGACGTGGGGGGGCCGCCCTCTCAGCACCCACCGCCCAGGCTGCCCTCCCCGAGACAGGCCAGGATCATCCTTTCAAAGTAGAGCTTTGCGTGCTTGCAGAGGCCCCACGGAAGGGCAGGAGCTCCTCACTTGGAATCAGGCATCGGGTTCAAATTCCAGCTCAGGCCGTCCCGTAAGCCCGGAGAGCCTCCGTCTCCTCCTTCACCACGCGGAGCCGCCTCGCAGGGGGCACCTTAAAGCGCTTCTGAAGTGCCCAAGACCCGCCATTGCCGGGATTCTGCGGTTCTGCCAGGCAGGCGGCTCTTTAACCCTCCCCTTCTGTCTTCGTAGCCATTCTAAGGCGGGGCCAGGAGGCCAGGCAGGCCCCTCCTGCCTCCTCAGGTGCCGTCTGTGCGGACCTCGGAGCTAGGAGAAAGCTCAGGGGGCCTCTCAGCCAGCCCCTGCCGTCTTGGATGAGGAGACTGAAGGCAGGAGAGACGGCCCTGCAGAGGAAAGACTGCCAACCCAGCGTCTTTGTCACCGTCTGGGCCATTCCTGCATCTTCATCTGGCACTGCTGCCAGTCTAAGGACTCATTTCATGGCTCAGGCCATGATTATCCTAATAGCCCACTTTCAGGGAGGACTTTAAGGGGTGTAAAAGCACTTTATAGCTATTATCTTGCTTAATCCTTATCAAAGCTCTTAAATGGTAGCTATAGAGATTCCCATTTTACAGATGAGGAAACTGAGGTTGGGGTTAAATAACTTGCTCCAGGTCACCTAGCTAGAGTTCTGAGGCAGGATTGGGCCTAAGTCCTCCTGGTTCTAGAGGCCAGGTCTATTCCCCATATCCTGTATGCCCTACAGGGGGCTTACTTGTTCCTTCCTGTCATTGTTCCTGCCTCAAATTCTCTCATTTTCTTCACTTTAACTTCTCTCTCTCTCTCTGGTTTCTCTCTCTCTCTCTTTCAAATCCTCACCTTCCGTCTTAGAATACATCCTGTGTATTGTTTCTAAGGCAGAAGAGCCATAAGGGCTAGGTGATGGGGATCAGTGACTTGCCCAGGGTCACACAGCTGGGAAGTGTCTGAGGCCAGATTGGAACCCAGGACCTCCTCTCTGGACCTGGCTCTCTATCCACTGAGTCATCGAATTGCCTCCACCTTAAGTTCTTTCTATCCTTTTGAGGCTCAGTAGAAGTTCCACCGTGAAGCCTACTTCAATTATACAAAGTATCAGCAGATGAACTCCTTCCTCTGAATTCTGAAGGCATGCATGCCCGCACTCATGTATGTGTTTAAACCATTCATTTGGCACTTAGAATAGAGAACCTCGACCTGAGGGTTAGAGCTGGAATCAGAAATTGGGCCTCAGATTACTTGTTCGTTTCCTCACCTGTTAAATAGGGAGAAACAGGAGCCCTTCCAAGGCTGTTGTGAAGATAAGAGTAGTTAGTGTTTCTAGAGTGCTCGGCACCCCATGACCCTTCTGCTTCGGCAGCCTCGGCTCTGTGGGAGCCTCTCTGGGGGGAGCGAGGGAGGGAACCTTCCTGTGGCCCTCACAGAGGACGGCTCACTGGTAACTCACAAGCTCCACACTTTACTCCAGGGAAAGCACACACACACACACACACACACACACACATGCACGCAGGAGCCCTCTCCGGCCACTGCCCCAAGACAAATGCTCTGTGGACTCGACTCTCCTTCCTTCCTATTTCTGAAACGTCTCGGGTTTATGGGATGGCTGAGTGCCTTTTCGGGGGGGGGGGTGCTTCAGGTGGTGACGTGAGCAGAAATAGAGGTGGGAAACAGATTAACCATCAGCGGAGCCCAGGGGATGAAAACCTTCTATTTATTCACAAAACACTCAGCTCTTTCATCACCTAAACCTCCAGGGTCCAATCCTGAGAAAATGGGTATTTCTGAGGGCAGCTGGGTGGCTCCGTGGAGGAAGAGCCGGGCCCAGAGATGGGAGGCTTCTGGGTTCCAATCTGGCCTCAGACACTCCCTAGCTGGGTGATCCTGGGCAAGTCACATCACCCCCATTGCCTAGCCTCTTCTGCCTTGGAACCAATACACAGTCAGTATTGCATCTAAGACAGAAGGTAAGAGAGGGAGGGAGAGAGGGAGGAAGGGAGAAAAAAAGGGAGAAAGGGAGAGAGAGAGAAAGAAAGGAAGAAAATGAATAGTTCTGCCTACATCTAAGCTGTCATTATTGTTTGCTTTTCCCCCGGAGGTTTTGTTTTCTAGGGCAGTGCCAAGGGCTTCAGAGATATCCTCGTATATTAAGAATCAGAGGCACCCGCGTGCCACCACCGATACCTGTCGGGCTCGAAACACAAAACAAGCCTCGTGCCAAATGGGACACCACCCACGTTTACCCGGCTGTTCAGGAAGGGAGACTCTGTGCAGACTACGCCTGGCCCAGAGACAAGAGTCAGGGGAGGGGAGAGAGGAGGGTGCTGAATGAAAACCCCTTGCCCAGTCGTGGGGACAGTGGGCTGGGGATCACCCAGGGGGTGCACAACAGCGCGGAAGAGGGCACAATACAGTTCCTGGGGCTCGAGGAGAGGGTGGCTGTTGGGTAATCAGAGGTTGTGCTCCCTTGCTGGATCATTAATACAGGGACAAAATGCCTTCGTATAGGTTTAGAGAAGCCACCTTGTGGGAGCCAGCAGCAAAAAGCTGCCCGGACTCCCCGCAATAGTATCTCTTAGCCAGTGGTACATTCCCCACCGTAACCTTTAGGCAAGAAATGGGTGATACCAGCAGGTAGGAGGGTCCCCAGCTTTCTGAAGGCATCCCATCATGGTTTAGATTTTGAAGCCCTCGCCTTCTGTCTAAGTATCAATCTTAAGATAGAAGAACGGCAAAGGCTAGGCCATGGGGGTTAAGTGACTTGCCCAGGGTCACACAGTGAGGAAGGCCAGGTTTAGGTCCTCCTGACTTCAGGCCCGGTGCTCTACCCACTGCCCTCCCTAGCTGCCCCTTAACCTCTTGCTATTACTAACATCTCAAGCCATGCCTGAATAGTAGCACTGAGCTCCTTGATCCACATTTTGGGGCTAACTTGAGGGGTCAGGCTGTATTCCCACAGCTTGGCCCTCTATCTCGGCATCACAGGACCACTACCTGCGCTGAAGGCCAGATCAGGAGCTTTTCTGCTCCTTAGTCTACCTCTGGGTGAAAAACTTTTCATGTTCCCTACCACCCCCACCCACGTCAATTGTGATTGATGGCTCAGCTTCCTGATGTAACTTTTCCTTCTACATGGGCTGAGGTAGATCAAGTTAGCTTAGACTTTTTAAATCTAGGATCTGCTACTTGTCTTTCCCTTTTCTAGACCCCTTTTTCTCAGCGATGAAAAAAAACATATTGGATGGTCTCTTCCAGCTCTCAAGGAATGAGTTTTATCAAGGACTCAATTTACCAGCCAAAGAAAATTCCTAGTTCTCTCCTAAGTCCATTCTTACTTCTTCCAAGAAAGCGTAGTGGATAAAATAAAAGACCACATTTCCATCAGATCCCACACTTCCCATTTCCCTATGCTCTTTGAGTCCTTGCTCTGATTTCTGGAGTCATGATTGCTTAAAAAAAATTACAATCGAGAAGAAGAAAACAAAGGGCCCACCCCATAATTGGCACTCACCTGCCTTCTGGGGCTTCCACCTTCCCAAGTCCTCAGTGCCCACTTGTACAAATGCAATGTGTCCACTGATGCAAGTGTCCACCCTCCAGGCACAGCCAGGGGGACGAGGCCTGCCTGGGTCACTGCTATTTCCAGATCCTGGGCACAGGCTCTAACATCAGACTCTGGTGTGGAAAGATAGGCCGTGACAGAGCAGCCCCTTTTGTGTGTCTTGATGTTCTTAGTGCAAAGATAAATTTCCAGTGTAACAGGGCATGGACTTAAAAAAAATTCCATATCTAAATCAGTACTTTTCCCCTGGGGTCAAGCCCCAATTGGGTCACTGGATGTGCTTTCACATCAGTTACGGCCAGTTGCCTGGTTTTCTGCCTTGCTTGGAGTTGAAGACTGTCAGCCTCCTCAGTCCTCTGCAACAGCCCCAGGAGACACAGACAGGCAAGTGCACTTCTGGGGGTTCAGCTAAGCTTGAAGCTAAGCAGAGGGCGCCTCTCCTGGGTCAGCTTTCCCCTACAGGGATCCCCAGAGGTGCTCCCTCCCTCTTACAGTTCTGAGGACAGTACTGGGAGGCTAGGCACAAAATGCTGAGAATGGATACAGAGAAGGGGCCCAGGCCTCGGTCTTAGCAGTCAACCTTGCAGGGTGAATCCAAAGTCTCCCTAGTTTTTCCCTGGGGCAATGTAGTGTGTGTGTGTGTGTGTGTGTGTGTGTGTGAGAGAGAGAGAGAGAGAGAGAGAGAGAGAGAGAGAGTGTGTTTATTTGGAATGTGTCCTCTGCAGGCCAACTACATAAGCAGCTCAATTCTCACCTGGGGTGGGATGTTTCTTTCCATTTGGACAGAAAGCCGGAAACAAAAGAGCCAGAGATCATTAAGGAGGGGGAGACAGGAAACATTCGTTTCTAGTTCAGATTCACAGTTGGTTAAGTCTTCCCGGATTAAAGACATTGCTGGTAAAAATGCTCTCTCTCCCCTTCTGAGTATGGGTCTTGAGGCCCTACAAAGCGCCCTTTCCCTGGGTCACAATGGTGCTTACCCAAGCCAGCACATACCACCATACAAAAAAAAAAAAGAAGATTCAAATCCTACCTTCCGATGACTGTTTCTTGGTTAGAGCCAAGGAGATCTGAATACCACACTGGGGAAGAATCTGGAAACCCGGTTCCTGTTTTTAGTTCAATCTCCGACTCAGGCTTTAAAAATGGGATTGTTTAAGCTTCGTCCAAAGGTTGTTTCCTAAACTCTATAAATTATTTTCTCCAAATAAAAAAATGAGTAAACTAAATACGTACTACTCAATGAGATGTACTGTACATGGATAGTGTGTGTCTGAGACGTAACACATTTCTTCAGAAACTTTGGGGTGGGGGGGGATGGTTGTAATTCTGTTAAAACATGCTTCACCGGTTTGGACTTGGACAGATAGTCTCTTGTTCTGGTGGTTTTCTGTCAAATTTACTTGGGAATCTACAAGAAGCTAGTGGATTAGAGTGCTCCAGAGGCTCCTAAGACATTCCCTCCATGCTTTTTTTCCTCTCTCTTTTTTCTGTCCTTTTATTTTACTTTTTAACCAAATATGGTTGGGTTGAGTCAGACTCCTCAGGAAGGGATCTGTGCCTTTTCTATCACAGTTTGCTGTTTCGTGTCTTGGGAGAAAACAAGGACAATGTGGCCTCTAAAGATGTGGAAACCAGACCCCCTCCTCCCCTTTCCCTCCCAGACACCCCCCTGCAACCTTTGACCTTCTTGGAGAATGAGTCAGAACAGAACTGCTGATTCTGAACTGCGCCATTCCAAACTGGACACTCTGTGACCAACCATATGGTCCAGAAACTTCCCAGAGGCAGCAGGCTCTCCAGAACTCAACCACAAAGAGGTGTGTGGGGGAGGGGGGTGACCCCCTGCCCCCTGCCCTCTACATTTACAGCTCCTCCTTCCTGCCCCAGAGCCCGGCCCATCCATCCGCAGGGACCCACCCCAGGGGCATGTGGGAGTGCTAAGCAGTCTTCAGAAGTGACTTTTTTCCTTAGGGGATTTTTCTGCACATGCATTCCCTTGGAGAACAGCTTACCAGGAGCAGTGGAGAAGAGTTTGGTATCAAATGCTATGACTAAAACCATTAAGTTCTTGGCGGTATTATTTTATATAAAGAATGGGGAAAATCTGAAACATGACATTTTCCGGCAGCTGGATTATGAATGGGTTTCAAGTTTTGGAAAAAGATGCACAGACCACAAATGAATCTTCTAAACTGTATTTGGAACTGACAAAACATTCTTTCAAAAACAAAACCTTACTGGAGACAAGCCCCTGGACACAGGGTTTGCCTCCGCCATAAAGCTTTACATTAACCACAGAGACAATAAAATCAGAAATGTGTGATCTTTGGTACTGGAATGGATAGTTCCCCGGCTATTCATGCACTTTCAAATTTTGGTACACTAAATAACATTAGGTCACTGGTTAACTTAATTGGGTTTTCTGTTTGAATTGCCCTAGGAAGTTGGAAATCCCAGCTAATTTGGTTCAATATTCATTTGCTAAGTATAACTATAAATAATTAGTGCCTGAGGTAGAGACTTCCATGAAAGGCTGGTTACAGAAAACACGATTGAGCACAACAGGGGAAAAAGATTTCCAATCTTCTAGGAAGCACCCAAGCCTAGGCGGCCCACGGCCCTTTCTCAACCAAAACAAGCAACCTTGTTCTGGGAAAATGTAACCCCTATTTGGATTTTGATGGGGATTTGGTCTGGAGTTGAAAACCATTTTCTTTGGTTGCTTGAATTCCGTAACACTAAATATAGTTTTGCTCCTTCGAAGAGTGATTATTATCTATTAACATGGAATGTGCATGAATGAAACCCATTTAACATAACAGAGGAGAAAGAGCTATGTCTGGGCAGCAGCAAATTACATTTTAAGGTCTCCATGATGTGCAGACGGAATGAATGACAAGCATGCTTGGTTTGATGATTGCAAAATTTGATAGGACCAGTAAATTAATAGATTTCTGGCATGAATGAACTGGGATTGCCAAACTTTCAGCACTGTACAGTTTCCGTTATATCCTTCTATCAGGGCTCTATTTCTTCTGGAAGGGGAAGAATTTTCTCATGGGATTACATGATTAGAAAAGGGTAAAATAAAAGACTGCCAAGTTCAACTCATCTCCCACAGGAATCAGAACTCCATCAAAATGGAAAGTCTGCTTCCTGAAAGCTAAAGGTCATGGGTCATTTTAACTAAGTTTAAATGTAGCCACAAACCGTACATGGGATACCAAACAGGAGAAGGAAAGATCCCTGTGTTTAATGCCTCATACTCATCACTCCTAGCTGCCACGAGTCCTGAATCCTTACGTTCAGGTAATTTCCTATCACTGGGAAAATCATTAGGTAAACATCTTATCAAAAGTCCTTTCAAAGGGGAAGCCTCAAACACTTGGCTTTTATTAAAAATAAGCTGCCAACATCCCCATCTCCCTCCCCCCACTTGCTCATAAATTGCTGTTTTCCAAAAGGGGCGCCATCCCAGAGGAACGCAGAGGGCAGAAAGGGCGGCTTCTCAGCTTCTGAAGGGGGCTCTCGGGTAGAGAAAGTTGCCTCTTAAATGAAACCCCTTCTCAGAAAGCACTGCTTGGCTCCATAAGGTTCCCCGGGCCTTTTAAAAGGCCGTCCAGTCCTGTAACGGTGCAAATGCCAGCCTCGGACGGATGACAAGATAATGGCAATGAGAATACTTGGTCCTGGCGTCATCGAGCGTTCTTTCTCCAGGAGCTCTGCCGAGACTCGCCCTCACAACATCCCTGTGAGGTAGGCGAGAGACGGCTACTCTGCCTGTTTGACGGAGAATGTTCCTGAAGGTAAACTTGTGCCCGAGGTTGCAACATGAAGAAGGAGAAAGGCAAGGGACACCACCCGCTGGAATGGGAGCCACGCACGGGTCCCAGGCCGGGGACTTGGCTAACCAATCACACACACCCTTACCTCCTCCTTCTGGCAGATTACGGGGCAGTGCACGAAGCAGGTGGAGGCAGGTAAGTGAGACACAGAATACAGAAATAGTTTACTCAACACATCCAAAA
This sequence comes from Gracilinanus agilis, assembly GCF_016433145.1. Lineage (NCBI taxonomy): Eukaryota > Metazoa > Chordata > Mammalia > Didelphimorphia > Didelphidae > Gracilinanus > Gracilinanus agilis. The sequence goes on from NC_058133.1 coordinate 200,449,505, forward strand.
CTTTGGTGGGGAAATGGAGTTACCGATCTCTTTGTCCATTCCCACTATGAGACATCTTCAGCAAGGTAAGAGTTTATCATCAAAATGGCTTCCAAGATTTTGTGGCTGCCGAAATGAACAAAGACTACAGAACCAGGTGACACTCTTAAAACTTATTAAGGCAAAGATAAGATAAAAAGCATTCAATTCATGGGAAGTGCCTGATTTTTCTTGTGTTTTCCTTTTTCTTTCAAGATTCATCCAAAAAGTGGCTTCTTAAATGTTTCTCTGATGAGTCTCTTCTAAATGTTACATTTATGATGTCGTCCAAAAAGGGCAGACGGTGCCCTAGAATGATAAATGTTAACAATGCTTCAAAGACTCAAATCCTCCACTCTACCAGTCCTTCCATTAAGGAAGCTCTCTACTGAGGGGTTGAACAGATTTTGCACTTCTCTGGCAATACTAAAAACTAATTGAAATGGCTTGTCTGAGCAATAGAGGTAAGTCTGGAATCCTTAACAGGCTAAGAAAAACTGCAACCAGGCTCCATGTTAAAATAAATAAATAAACGGAGCAAGAAGTGCCTTAATTCTATTTTTTTTTTTTTTGTAGATAATAACAAGTCCGTGATCTTGTAAATGTGAGGCAGCTGGGACTTTGCCCAGTACATACAGGTAGAAATGGCTTGGACACTTCACACAAAGGCTGAAAAGAATGCTTACTGTGAAGATAGGAACCAACCATCAGGAAATTCATATCATATAGATATAAATCATATAGAACATACCTAGGAGTGTAGAGGTGGAGGGAGGATACAATGAGAAGTAGTCTTATTTTGTTTAAAAAAACCCAACAACAACTGATTGCTGTTCCCATCTAAGAAGTTCAAGAGTCATCCACAAAGTCATCAGTGAGGAGATTCAAAAGAGAGAACAGTTCTCACAAAAACAGAGAAGAACCAGGGGCAGGATGGTGCTGCAGGCTTCAAATGTCTTTGCCGGGTTACTGACAAGGGACAGCCCTTTTTTCCCTGGACTGTTATTTACCCTTGGCTAAGCCCTTCTTGCTCTTCTCTAGGCTTTTCCCAAAATTCCTCCTCCTTCAAGTAAGAGAACTACTTGGAGCCCTACCATGCCTCAAGGTTTGAGACAGATGAATTAATTAGAGGCAATCCTTCCCTGGCTAGGCTTAGGAGGCTTACATCTTGCAAATTTTCTTAAAATGAATGATGATAAATTTCCTTCTGAAGTTTTTGTGTCTAAGGAAACAGTGTGTTTGTTATTTACCCATGATGTATCTATGGATTACATTTCCTGAATATTCTCCTTTTGTATTGCTTGGGTTTATTTTTGGTTTAAGATACTAGGGGACCCAGACAACACTCTTTTTTCACTAAGCAGGAAAAAAATGCCCTAAACATGAATGGTTAGAAGGAACTTCACATGTTTTGATATGTTTTGGACTACAACGGCAAGAAACAAAAACCCAAGAGATAGGGAAGGGTTTGTTTCTAGGATTTCACTGAATGAATGCAACTGGCAGGTCTTGGGAACTAGATATAAGGAAATTAAGCTTTGGAGAACTTGTGGTCTCTAGCTAGGCCTCTAAGGTGAGGTCCAAATAGCCACCTCTGTGAAATGATCCACTAGAGAAAAGGTCCCTTCATTTCCCTCTCATGGCTAGGAAATAAAAAAACAAAACAGAAAACAAGAAAAAAAAAGATTACATCCCCCTCAGACAAACAATGTGAAAATACCACAAGGCCAAATGTTTTGACATGACCCAGTGCTAAGATCACCCAAACCACCCCCCCAACAAAAAAAAAATGCAAATAAATTATCGGTACCTTGCAAACACAACTGCCTCCTCTTGCCAAAATCAGATTTCCACAGACTGTAAACACAGAAAAGTCTTCCCATTTGCATTTACTGCAATGCCATTTGTATGCCAAAATATTCAGAACACCAGCCTAGACTGCTTTCCTGGGCAGAAATAAAGCCACTCTCCCTACTGGGCCAGTTAGAATTCCAGCGTCTTAGACTATAGGCTCTCTAGTTTTTTTGTAGCCTGAGTAGCTCCAAGTACTATTCATAGGAGCAGGGACATTTGTATACTTCCTGCTAATATGTAAAAAGGGAACTGCTCATCACAGGCTTCGTGAGAGGCTGGCCAGGTAATAGGAGGGAGACTTAAGGCAAGGAATAATTTCATCTCTCTTTTTCCACAGCCCATTTTCCAGTTGTGGCTTTGCTTTCTGATAGAATAAGTGGCCACTCCCAGGGAAGCCATGCTGTCCAGATGTAGGCACATCTCCCTTGGTGAACAGATGTAAAAACAAAACAAAACAAAACAAAAAACTGGATTTAAAAAAGAAATTGGATTTCATGCTATCTGCATTAGCCAAGCTTGCTAATAATTCTGTAACAAATCTTTTCATAGAATTTAACACCTCCCACCCCCACTTCTTTACTTCATTTTTTGTAAATCAGTCTTTTCACCTAGTTTGTTTGTTTCAAATGGGGCGCATCTGTATTAGAAACAATTTTGAGCAACTGGATAAGACCAACCTGGGTTTGTTCTGTAGGGGAAGAGTAAGGGAACTTGGCCCACACTGCTGCAGGGTTTTCTTTTCAAATCTGCAAACTCAGGGCTCCTTCTTGGCCTCCCACTAGAACTGAAATTCTCCCTACAGCATGAGGCACTTTTATTAAGAATCGCATCTATTATAACTTTAAACACATGGTAAAAGTCTGCTCACCAAAGTAATAACACTAGCCAAATGCTAGGCGTTATCTATTACAGCTTTTTTTCCTTTAATATAAAAGTATAACTGCAGAGGTCAAATGTACAAATACAAAAGAAAATTAGCATACTAAAAACGTACCATAATACTGTACATAGAAAACTCTTCAACAAGAATGATTTAAATATATCTGTTCTTTTCCAGATCTGGAAGACACAAGGGTAAAGTTCTGCAACCGTGTTATTGCTGAGAACACGTGCCTGGGAACGCTTTGTTTTCCCTTCTCTCCCACTCCCCAGTCCCCCCCTCCCGGCCCCAAGTCCCCCTGAGCTCGGATCACCAGCCAACGCTAAACATCCCTGAAGATAACCAGAGCCAAATGTTTACTCAATGGAAGTCATTATTCAGTGAGCCGCTCACTGCTTACCATAAACGAGAAGCCCAAGTTATAAGCCCAGCCAAGATTAAATCCAGACAGAATTCTTCCCATCCCCAGATTTGCTACTGGCACTGCTTTTGTTGGACCCGGCTTTGGACCCAGCTTTGGACTTTTTTTCCCGGGGGCCGTGGCGATTGTTCTGGTGGTTGTAGGCCTGGATGGCCAGATCCAGGCGTTCCTGGGCCACTTTGATTTCCCGCTGCAGCATCTCGAGGTCTGCAGGAAGGTTCTCCTCATTGCTCCCATACTGCTGCTCCTGAGCAATGTTGGCCTTGTTCTGCTTGTAGGCGATCTTTGCATTGGACAGTTCGGTGTACTGGATCTGATCTGGTTTGACCACAATGTTATAGCCAGGTGGCGCGGATGGAGTATTCCAAGTGAAAGGATAGTTATAAGCACCCGAATCTTCCAGTTCTCTCTTTTTGCTATTTAGTGAGTCACGTATAGTCCCAAACCCCAAATGGAGCATCTCCCAAATGTTGAGGATCAGACAGAGGCCTGTCACACCGTACATTATTAGCAGGAAGATGGTCTTTTCGGTAGGCCTAGAAATGAAGCAGTCTATTTCATGAGGGCAGGGGATTCTGCGGCACACGTAAGATGGGCGGACCTGGAAGCCGTAGAGAAGATACTGCCCCACCAGGAAGCCCACCTCAAACAAAGTCCTTGCTAGCAACTGTAGCACGTAGATTTTCATGAGGCCATCTTCCCGAATCCGCCGCCGACCATCGTGCTTGGGTTTTGGCTGACTCTGCTCCTTGTTCTCTTTCTCACTCTCTAACTCCATCTCCGGATACATCATGGGGTCCTCCTCGTGGTCCTCCTCAGTTTCTTCCAGGGCCCGGTGCTGCTTCCAGCGCATTGCGTAGGGCTTGCTTCTTGATGCCTTCTTGTCTGCCTCACCATGTTCCATCTTGGCAATCTTGTGGATGGCATAGCCGAGATACATCACCGAGGGGGTGGCCACAAGGATGATCTGGAATACCCAGAAGCGGACATGGGACAGTGGGGCAAAAGCGTCATAGCAGACATTCTCGCAGCCGGGCTGTTCTGTGTTGCATACAAATTTGCTCTGCTCGTCATAGTAGATAGACTCCCCACCCACAGCAGTGAGGACTATCCGGAAAACTATCAATATGGTGAGCCAAATCTTCCCCACAAATGTGGAATGGTTGTGGATCTCCTCTAGCAGTCGAGTCAGGAAGCTCCAACTCATGGTGACTGGATTGGCTTCTCCTACACATAAAGAAGGAGACCTCAGCAGCGAAATTTTGGTTAAAAACTCAACAAATTCATGTGTTACTGGGAAGCAGAGAAGAACTACTCTCATCCCCATTCAGGACCAGCTAATCTAAATTCAAGGCACACACAAATGGCACTTTCCCCTTCATCCCCACTGGCCAATCCAATTTGGTTCAACTATTAGGATGGTTTACATTGGAAACAAAATGGCCTTATATGGTTTTGATAGTTCTAGGTCTTGCCTAGTCTGGAAATTACCTTGGAGTAATTTCAGACTCTTAATCAGGCTGGGCCTGAACTGATTTCCAATTCTTTGGCCCTAGGTCTGCCCAGATCCCAGAGCACAATTTTAGAGAGAGTGTGAAACCAGTCTAGTCTCAAGAAAGAGAAGAATATAGTGAATTCACATTTCAGGATTCTACTCAAATTTTGAATTCTATAGGCATCTAGAATCTATGAGGATCTACTGAGAGCTTTTCAATACTTCAATACTCATTACAAGCTAAAAGAAAGCTACTAGATGATAAAATCTTTGGCTATGCCAACCTATGAAACACAGATCTTTACTGTTCATTAAATATTGCAAACTTAACACCACCTCTTTAATACTTAAAGGGTCTAATGGCAATGGTTACTACTATCTAATTCTGATACCAAGAAATTGGGTTCTTAAAAGAGGAAAACAGAGAGCTTAAAAAAACCCTTACTTTCTATCTTAGTAATAACTCTAAGGCAGAAGAACATAGGCTAAACAGATGAGTTTAAGTGACCTGCCCGGAATCGTACAGCTAGGAAATTTCTGAGGCCAAATTTGAACCCAGGTCCTTCCAGCTCCAAACCTGGCTCTCTATCCACTGTGCCATCTAGCTGGGCCAACAAGGAATTTTTTTTTAAAACAAGGCCTCCAAAAGAAGCATTAAAAATGTTAAAAAAAAGTTAAAAATGAACAAACTACATGTCCTTTTAGGAAAAAAGCTGAAATGTGAGACTGGGCAGCAAAGTGCTAAAGGAATCTAAGGAAATGGTGCAGCTGGAAATCATTAGCAACAATCAGGAGTTGAAATTTAAAGATAAAACGAAACAAAGGGGAAGCTCACCCCCTTTTCCAACCCCCAGCTAGCCTACCTCATACAACAGATTTTAGGAACCTGGTTTTATTTAAAAGACTGAAATGAGTAAGTTCAACAACAAATTCTATGGCCCTTTTATAGAATAACAGAAGTTGAATACAAATGATTACACTTAAACTGTAGTTCTCTGTGGACATTAAGTCCAGTGAATGAGACGGCCCACTCGAAATGACTAGTCAAACAAGGTCAATATTTTAAAACAGAGAAGGTGGCTAGGTGGTTCAATGGATAGAGAGCCAGACCTACAGACAGAAGGTACTGGGTTCAAATCAGATCTCAGCTACTTCCTAGCTGTGTGACCCTGGGGGCAAGGATCTTAACCCCTACTGCCTAGCCTTTACTGCTTTTCTGCCTTGGAAGCAATATACAGAATTGATTCTAAGTGGGAAGTGAGGGAGAGAAGAAGGAGAGGAGAAGAGAGGGGTAGGGAGAGGGAGGGGGGGAGAGAGACAGAGCGAGAGACAGAGCGAGAGACAGAGCGAGAGACAGAGCGAGAGACAGAGCGAGAGAGGGGAATCCAGGTGAATGTATTTCTGTTCCTTCTGGTTTATTGATACTTTTTTATCAAAGGAAACCTAAACACACACTTTACCTGTTAGCCAGAACTTCGGTTATGCAGAATATGCTTAAAGAATGGAAGCTTATCTCGCAGTTCTTCCAGAATCCCACTGGAAGGAAAAAAAAGAAGACAAGACAGAGTCTTAAGTCTCTTCTCATAGATGACAATGAGTTACTAAAATGTCATATTCAAAAGGCACAAGGAAACAAAGCTTTCTTAATACCTAAAGCATTAAAAAATGAAGGGTCTGAATTAAAAATTGAATGTTACATTTCTCTCTTTTTAAAAAACTATATGAGGCAGGACAAACAAAACAGCAATGAAATATACTCTTTTGAAATTTGAAATCATGATCTGTGAAAATATGACATGAAGATGAAACATTTATGAGAAAGAGAAGATGATAAACTCTGTCATCCATAGGAAAATACCAAAGTTGAAGCAATCCCAACCCATTTAAATCAGGTCACCAAAGGGATCACATACATCTTTACATTTTTGGACAATTCCACTATTTGTTATAAACAAACATGCCACAATTATTTACCTAAGATGCCCCCTAGTTCTTTCTCTATCACAGAAACATGTTCTATTTTCCTGCAGAAGGCAGCTGGCCTAGAAGTCTTCCTACCACTGATTCCCCTCCCTTCCCTGGCCACGGAGTCCTTCAGGGATACAGGGTTTCTCTGGCCTCCTAGAGTGCTTTCTGCAGTTCTCCTCCCCTCCAGCAGAGAGGGCTTCAGCTATTTCCATCCTCTCTAGGCCCTCAAAGTCACTCCTTTTTCCTCCTCTCTCCTACCCTGCCCTGGCTCCCAGATCAGCAGGGAGTGAGGGACCCCTCATGTCACTTGTACCCAATACTATTTCTGAGTCTGTACCCTCTCATATCCTTCCATAAATGGGTGTTTATTAAGTGCTGGGCTTTTTCCAGGCACTATATAAACCACTATGGTCTAAAGCAGGAGCTCTGAACCTAGGGCCACAGACTTAGGGTTTTTTCCCCATTTCTATAACTGTGATGGGTTTTTTTTGGCCATTTAATATTTTTATTTTTCCAATTACTATAACTTTCAATATAGTCAGTTTCCTTGTAATCCTAAGTATTTTGTTTTATGTATTTGAACACATTATTATATTCTGAAAAAGTGTCTAATGTCCTCACCAGGCCAAAGGAAGGAGTCCACTACACTACAGAGAGGCTAATTGACCTCTAATTGACCTAGAGCTTAAGTGGGGCTGGAGGTCAGATGAGACAGCCAGGCAGAAACAGAGAAGGTCATTAAGGATCTGGCATGATCCACTTCTGATCTCAAGAAGCCAAGAAAGCACAGGTACCAAGGGGGAATGGCAGCTTGATACCTCAAGATCGGGTTCAGAAATGAAAGGTGAAAGCTTTAGCCAAGGACTCTGACCTGGACCAGAAGTCCAGGCCCTTTACAACTCGAAGTTATCAAGCAGCCTTGGGCCTCTCATTTAACTTTTCCAGGCCTTTATTCCTCATCTGACCCACAGGATCTCGAAGGCCTTCCCTCCCAGCTGAATTATTCTATGACTCTGACTACCTGAGTTCTGAGTGAAGGACATAAGAGTCATAGGAGCTCACTGTAAAACTGAGAAATAAAAAACTTCTGAATGACTTCCAAAGGCCAATAAAGAGTTAACACAAAAAAAAAGTTTCCATGGTTCTGACCTCTACATAAGAAGTTTCCAAAATTTTGGCATCTACAAATTAGAATGTATATGACTTGTCAATGCTTCCATATATGGGAGCACCAGAACCATTTCATTGAAAAAGACAAGAGAGCAGGGCTCTATTCTTGGCTGTTCCCTAACTAATGTGAGATACTGGGCAAATCTCTTCTATCCTTGAGGCATGAGGTTCTTCATCTGCAAATAAAATTAAGGAGCTAGCCAACAGTTTCTAAGGTCACTTCTTGCTCCAAGGATCTATGACTTTACATATGGCTTAATAAAGAGAATGAAAAGGGATTAAGTCCCTTCAGTATCTTGGGGGAGTTAGATGCCCTTTAAACTGCAATACTGGAATACTACAATCAAGAAAACTGTGATGGGAACAAGAATTTTCATCATATCCCCAACTCTATCATTAGGATCAATCCAAGTTGCAATTTCAGGCATAGCCATCTTAATTATTTAAATGTGATAGCAAGTTTATAACAAAGTCTTCTAAAATACTGACACCTATATACAAAGTACTTCCCAAGTCACCAAATTTCCGTGCTGGCAAAACCTTTCTTTTTTTTCCTTTTTAAAACCTTTACTTTCTGTCTTAGCAACAACTCTAAGACAGAAGGGCAAGGGCTAGGCCAATGGAGTTAAGTGACTTGCCCAGGGTCACACAGCTAAGAAGTGTCTGAGGCCAGATTTAAATCCAGGTCCTCCTGACTCCAGGCCTGGCATTCCTTCCACTGAGTCACCTAGCTGCCCCTAAACCTTTTCTTTTCTTTTTTTCCTTTTTAGCAAATAAACATATTTATTAAAGCAAGCAGTAAAACAATAATTGGAGAAGCAGTAAAGATTAGTTTAAGCAATTGGATACATAGAAGTTGGGGGTTCTGGTACTTAGGAGCAGGATGAAATCTCAATTGGGGAGAGAAGGATCTCACTCTATGAATCCACTCTTAGGAGTCTCTGAGGGTTTGCTCCTAAACTTTTTCTTAAAAAAAAAAAAAATCCTATTAACTCTAATAAGCCATCAAACAACAAATCACCAAACATTTATTAAGCACTTACTACATATTGGGCACTATGCTAATTGCTGGGGATACAAAGTCAAAAAGTCCCTGCTGAATCTTATATCCTATGGGGGGAGATAACAAATACATATATAGGTATATACATAACATAGTCAAAGCAAGCACCTGGTAACCCTGAGGGTATGAGAAAGTAGCTGGGGGTGGGGTTGGGGTGAGACAGATTGGGAAGGGTCTCCTAAAGAAAACACTTGAATTGGGGCTTTTCCTCCCATTTTATTTATTCTAAACTTAACAACACCAAATAAAATGTACATTTCTAGAACATTGGGGAACTGAAGAGTAGGACTGTCCAAGAAACTATGAATCTTTTTTGTAGCACTTGCTTTTCTTTTTAATTAACATAATTGAATCAAAATGTACATTTAAAAAAACCTTTTCCTTCTGCTTAGTGTCAGTTCTAAGACAACAGCAAGAGCTAGGCAAATGGAGTTAAGTGACTTGTCTAGCGTCACACAGTCAGGAAGTGTCTGGGGCCAAATGTGAACCCAGGTCCATCTGTCTGTCTCTAGGCCTGGTGCTCTATTCATTGAATCACCTAGCTGCCCTAACACATGAACATTTCAAAGCTGTTTGACTTGTCTGATCCCTTTTTTTCTCAATTAAATTTTTTATTTTGGAAGAACCCTATCCCTAACTCTCCTCCCTTTGACTCCCCCCAGTTTAAAAAGACATACAAACCTGTTAACAAATATGTACTCTCAGACAAACAAATGTCCACTTTGGTCATGTCCAAAAATATATGTCTCTGTCAGAGGAGGGAAGAATGCTTCATAACTGAGCCTCTGGGAGACTTGTTGGGTTTTGCATTGATCAGAGTTGAAATGCATAAAGGAGTCCAAGCACTCTCAGAAGTGAAGGTGAGAAGGGAAAGCATTCCAGGTGTGAGGGTTAGGCAGTGCCACAGCATGGAGAAGGGGGATGAGGTTAGGCCAGAACAGCTGGAATAGTGTGCCTGGAGTAACTTGTAAGAAGACTGGAAGGATAAGTGATGGACAGGTGTAGAAAGCTTTATATCACTAACAGAAGTTTCTATTGGATCCTAGGGGTAATAGGGAAAACTTGGAGTTTGAGCTGGAGGTGACATGGTGAGACCTGAACTATAGGAAGACCATGCTGCTGGCCATTAGAGTAAAGAGGAGAGGACAGTTTGGGAGATATAAGAAATAGAAAGAATATTGGACATATAGGATAGTGAGAATTCAGGGATGATTCAGAGGTTGTCAACTTGGATGATTAGAAGGATGGTGATGCATTCATCTGTAATGGGGATGTTCCAAAGATGGCTGGGGTAAAGGGAATGAGTTTTATTTTAGACATGATAAATCTGAGTTGCCTGTGGAACACCTAGTTGGAAATGTACAAAAGATAGTTGGTGATTCAGGACTGGAGCTCAGGAGAGAGACTAGGGATGCTATAAGATCCAAGAGTCATTTGCACTGACATAACTGAACCTATGGAAGCTGATGAAGTCACCAAGAAAGAATATAGAGCTAGAAAGAAAACATTTCTGGACAGAGCCTGGGAGGGTCCCACCATTAGTGTATGTGATCTGGATATTGTTCCAGTAAAGGAGCCTGAAAAGGACAGATAGGAAGAGCACCAAGAGAGCAAGTATCACAAAAACTCAGGTGAGAGTGTCTAGGAAAGGAGGTTGGTCAATAATGTCAAATTATTGCAGAGAGGTCATACCACACTTGTATTCCACAACTTCCCTACAGAAAGAAGGATGTGTGATACGAATTCTATTGCCTTTTAGTTTTGTCATCATTTACATTATTGTAATCATATATATTATTTTCCTGACTCTGCTTTCTTTCGGTTGTACCAGTTCTTCCAACTCTTCCTCAATTCTCCAAATTTCTTACCCCATATATCCAAATACCACAATTGTTCAGGCATTCACCAATCAATATACATACATTCCCCCATATTTTTGCTACTACAAAAATGTTTTTATGCATACCTAACTATATATAAGCCTTTCCTGTCACCAACTTTATCAAGGTATGTAATGCTCAGCTGTGAGGTAACTGAATCAAAGAGCATGAACAGTAACTTCTCTCACATAATTCCAAATTGTTCTCTAGAATGGTTAGATCGATTTATAGCTTGTTTTATTTTAGTCTCTCTACTGCTATGTATTTTGCCATGCCCTTACAAATTGTAGAGAAGGTACACTATTAGGAGGAGATTATATATTTGTGTAAATTCCCAATATGTTCTGGATGTGGCACTTATCAGAGAAAAGATTTTTTTTGCTCAAATCACTGCTTTTCTTCTTCTAGTTGCACTGATTTTGTTTGTGCAAGCTTCTATAGTCTAACATTGAAACTGTCTTTTGTAATAACTTCCATCTTTTGCTTGTTGTATGAATTCTTCCTCTAACTATAGTTGTATCAGGTAGCTCTCTTACTCCACATTTCAAAACTCCTTGAGAGCATTTCCTCCTTCTCTCAACCTTTACTGCAATCTCTGATAAGTTGTTGGCCTTACTTCTGGTCAAAGTCAACTCCCCTATCTGCATCCTTGATCCCCCCCCCCCCCCTCCAGGTTCTTACAAAAGATCACACTCACTCTCATATTGTACCTCCTCCCTATCTACTGGCTTCCTCCTTGCTGTCTACAAACATCCCCAGGTCTCCCCTGACCCTAACCTTAAAAAACTTTCACTTGATCCCAACATTCCACAATACGTCTCTTCCCCTCCCCAACCAAATTCCTCAAAAAAGTTGCCTATAAATACCATTAATACTGATTAATAATTTTCAAATAAAAATCCTGTCAAACATACTATAGCTAAGTGTATCATTCATTATGAAGAAGTTGGATTTCTTCCAGAGGTAAGATGATGACTCAAGATTAGGAAAACAAATGTAATTAATTATATCAAAAACAAAAGCATCCAAAGCCATGTGATTATCTTGAGTTGCAAAAAAACCTCCTGATACTGTACAAAACTCATTTATGCTAAGAACTGTAACAAAGATGAATAGAAGTTTTTTGTTTTTTAAAAATCCTTACCTTCTGTCTTAGAATCAATACTGTGTATTGGTTCCAAGGCAAAAGAGCAGTAAGGGCTGGGTAATGGAGGTGAAGTGACTTACCCAGGGTCACACAGCTGGGAAGTGTCTAAGGCCAGATTTGAACCTAGGACCTCCTGTCTCTAGGCCTGGCTCTCGATCCATTAAGTCACCTAGCTAGACCCCCCTCCTCCTTTTTTAAATCATAAAAGTAAGCATCTAAAACCAAAAGCAAGCATCACACGCAATAGGGACACACTAGAAGCAGAAAGACGCCCTCTTTCCCCAATATCATTTGATACAGTTGGGAAAATACTAGCAGTATCAATAAGGCAATAGAAATCAAAGATATGTAAATATAGTTAAAGAGGAGGTAAATCTATCCCTCTTTGATGACATGATGATTTAACTTAGAAAATCCTAGGGAACATTTGAAGAAACTAATTGAAACAAATTAGAGCTTCAGCTAAATTGCAGACCACAAAATAAACCCACAAAAATCCACATTTCTATTTAATGATAAAATCCAAGATGGAATAATAGAAAAAAAATCACATTTAAAATAACTACAAAATGCATGAAATATTTGAGTCAATCTACCAAAGTACACACTTACTTTAATAGATTCAATTGCAAAGTTTTCCTTCAAGAAACAAAGACCAACTTAAAAAGAGAAATAGTCAGTAGTCATAGCTGGTCCTTGCCAATATAATAAAAATGGCCAAAGTTATGGTTTTAATGCTATACTAATCAAATTAAAGAGATGCCTTGCAGAACTAGGAAGAAAATAAAATTCATTTGGAGGAGAAAAGTTGTAGAATATTTAGGGAGATAATGGAGAAAGGTAGGAATGAAGGGGGAAAAAGCACTCCCAAATTCCAAACTACATTTTAAAATCACTGTCATCAAAATCATTTGGCATTAGTTAAAAAACAGAGAAGCAGATCAATGAAACAGACTAGATAGGGGAGAATAAAAAATAATGAAACTAAATAACCCAATGCTTAACAAGTAATAAATTTCTTAAGAAAAGAATTTCCTGTTTGGAAACAGTTTGGCTGAAATTAGGCTTAGACCATCAATTTACGCTATATTTAAAAATAAATTTTAAATGGATACAAAATCATATCACAAAGGTCACCCCTCCTCCCACTCCTTTACAGAGGAATGGAAAATTGCAACTTGTCAGATTTTTTCAAATTATTGATCAATTTTGCTAGTTTTTTCTCTTCCCTTGTAATCTGTCTTCTGGCCTTGACATCCATCTGAAACTATTCTCTCTGGGAGAAGGTGGTCAGAAGCAAATATACTGCAGGAATGGGAGATGGCCAATGCAAAGGCAGAGAGATGAGAGACTGGCTAGATCACAGAGTGGGTGAGGGTGAGTAATGTCAAATGAGGCTGAAAAGGTAACTTGAGACTAGTATGAGAACAGTTTTAAAAACTAAACAGGAATGTATGTTTTATTCTGGAGGCCACAGAAAGCCAATGGAATTGGCCAGGTAGGGGAATAACATGGTCAGATCTACGCTTAAGGAAAATTACTTTGGCAGCAGGGTGTTGCATGAACTGGAGTGGTAAAGAGACCAATTAGGAGGCTGATGGGGTAACCTGGGAAGGAGCTGAACTAAGGTGATAGCTGTGTTAGTGGAGAAAAGGGGTGGGATTTAGGAGATATGAAGACAAAAATACCAATCAAAAGGGAAAGTTAAAGATAAAATCAAGGTTACAAGTTTGAGACATTGGAAGGATGTTGGTGCTTTCAACAGAAATTGAGAAGTTTGGAAGAGAAGGGTAGGTAAAAGATAATGAGTTCAGTTTTAGACAGAATTAATTTTCTTTACTCTCAACCTTACCAGTTTTATGAACTTCCATTCTATTATTATTTAATATATCACCATTCTTTCAGTCATATGATGTTACAACCTTCCCTTTGACTTACTCAACAGGCCACTAATTGGTCTCCCTGGCTCAAGGCTCTCCCTACTACAAAGCTATCCTTTGCAAAGCTTATTTCCTTTTTATTTTAATATTTTCTATGAATAAAAATCGATTTCCCTTGAATCCTACACCTCCTTACCTTGAAAAAAAAAAGGAAAAGCAAAATACTTATAACCAATACACATAGTCAAGCAAAACAAATTGCATTGGTCATGCCCAAATAATATTTATCTCATCCTATATCCCAACTCCATTGCTTCTCTCTCAGGAAGAGGTAGGTATATTTCATCATGATCCTCTGGAATTGTGGTTGGTCATTGTGTTGATCAAAATCCTCATGTCTTTCAAAGTTGTTTATCTTTACAATCTTGTTGTTACTATAAAATGTATTCCTCTGGTCCTGCTCACCTCATTCTGTATCAGTTCATACAAGTCTTCCCAGGTTGCTCTGTTCTCTAACCTTTTTATTTATTATAATGCAACAGCATCCCATTCATATTTTGTTCAAGAATTCCCTAACTGATGGGCACTCCCTTGGGTTCCAGTTCTTTGCCATCACAAGAAGAGCTGCTATAAATATTTGTGTAAAAAAAGGTCTTTTTCCTTTGATCTCTTTGGGGATATAGACCTAAAAGACCTAAAAGAGATACTGGTGGGTCAAAGGACAGTAACATTTTGGGTATAGTTCCAAAATTTCTTCCCAGAATGGCTAGACTAATTCACATTTCCATTTCCTTAAAAATTTTTTAAATTTCAACTTGTTTTTCAATTTACAAGTATTGGTTTCCTCTCCTAAAATTTGGGGGTGGGGTGGGGATATGAACAAAATTCTTCTAACAAATATGCATAGTTAAGCAAAACAATTTACCGCATCGGCCATGTCCAAAAATATGTATCTCCTTCTGCATCTTGAGTCCATCACGTCTCGGGCAGGAGGTGGGTAGCATGGTTCATTATCAATCCTCTGGAATCATGAGGGGTCATTTCATTGATCAGAGTTCTTAAATCAAAGTTTTCTAAAGTGTAGGTCTGACCATATCACCCATCTACCCAATAAAACTCCAGTGTCTACCTATTGCCTCTAGGATCAAATATAAACTTCCCTGCTATGTATTTAAAGCTTTTCATGATCTGGTCCTGCCCTACCTCCATAGTCTTCTCACATGGTTCTCCCCCTCTATGGTCCAGTCATACCAGCCTACATGCCTTGCTTTTCTTCAAACAACATCTGACCCCATCTGTGTGTGTCTGCACTGGCTGCCTCTCAGTCCCTAGGGCATTCTCCCTCCTTGGCTCTACCTCTTGGAATTCTTTCCTTCTTTCAAGACTCAGTTCAAACACCACCTTCTGCAGCAGGTCTTTACTGATCTCCCAGATGTCAGTGCTCTTCCTTCTCCATACAGTTAGCTTCTATCTGATTACCTTGTACGCACTTATCTATAAGTGGTCTCCAGCATTAGAATGTAACCTACTTGAGAGCAGGACCCATTTTTGCTTTTCTTCATAACCCTAGCACAAAATGCAGTGCTTAACAAATAATCAATTTTTACTGACTGACTGATGATGTTACTGTGGGAAATCTCTTAACCTTGGTTTTCATATCTATGAAATAGGAACATTAATTCTTTTATTACCTTCCTCACAGGGTCCTTATGAGGAAAGTGCTTTGTGATATGTAGTGGAAAATGTACTCGTGAGGGCAGTTGGGTGGCTCAGTGGATTGAGAGCCAGGCCCAGAGACAGGGGCCTCCATTGGTTGGACCTCAACTCTCTGTTAGGTAGTTCCAATGCCTTTCTCCTTTACAGAGATAATGGAGATGAATCTAGGGCTGTGTACTCTAATAGGTACTAGGTAAATAGCTGATTTGAAGTGGAAGATACTCTAGCAGTCAGGTGGCACATGGATAGAGCACCAGAGTTCAAATTCAATTTCAGATATTTACTAGCTGTGTGACCCTGGGCAAGTCACTGAATCCCATTTGCCTTGGTTTCCTCATCTGTTAAATGAGTTTGAGAAGAAAATGGCAAACCACTTCAGTATCTTTGCCAAGAAAATCCCAAATGGGGTCATGAAGAATGAAAAAAACTCAACACAGCGATTCTCATAGCAGTTCTTTCCCTTCTTGATCACCTGACTTTTGGAGCCACCACTTGAATACAAAAATATTGGGTTTTTAGAGAATACTTCAAAGGTTTACAAAAGCACTTTAGGTATATAACCTCTTGATTCTTAAAACCACCCTGTGAGGTAGGTACTTCAGTCTAGGAAATTGAGGCCTAGGGTGTTTAGTGATTTGTTTAAGATTGCAGGAGAAGTAAGCATCAGAAGCATAATTTGAATCCAGATCTCTTGTGATTCAAGATCCAGCCCTCTCTGCACCATTGTGCCTCTTGTTAAAACTGACCTCTTGTTGCCGTGGAGCCAGTTAAATGGGATGCAACCTGGAGCTCATGTCTCCTTTCTATAGGGGCCTGATACCCTCCTTTGCCCCTCTCCAATTCTAATCATAAAGAGTATAACTTCTTCCTGCTCCCCAAGGCACAGAGTCTCTCTTAAGTTCATACCATCCTGATGAGAAACATGAACCTACTACTTAGGACATTTGTGCCCTTAGTCATGTCCTGTCTATGAAAATGAGTAAATGAAACTTGCTATTCTCTATGGTCCCTGTAAATTTTAAAATCCTATGACCTTATTATTAAATCCAAAGATGCTTTTTCTCCTCTGATCCTTCTTGACCTTCCTGCTGAACTGGACACTCTGGACTTATTGCTAATCCTTTAAACTCCTCTTGTCCCTTCATTTCCTCCCAAAGCATTTTGGTGGGTGGAGGGTTTTTCCCACCTGAGTGCTACTTTTTTAAATTTTCTGACATTCTTCCCATCCTCCTTATCCATCTTCTAAAGTTCTTTTTTCTTTAGTTCTCTCAGAACTTATTTATTTCCATGGCTTAAATTATTACCTTTATTCAATGACTCCCAAATCACTAATTCTGCATTCTAACTCCATCCCACATAGTATAACAGGAACATCTCTACTTGCTATCCTTCTCAAAATTAGTCATGTCAATGTTCCCTCATTTTTGTCCCTCTTTACATACCCCCAAACAGGTTCCCCTCAGTGGCACCAACTTCCCCCCAAGTCTGAGACAAAAAAACCCTTATAGTTATCTTTGATTCTTCCCTCTCTTTAATCCCCTGAATCTTTTCCATCATCAAATTTTGTCATTTCTTCCCCGTTAAACATCTCTCAGACTGCTAGGTGTTTCAGTGGACAGAATGCAAAGTCTGGAGTTAGGAAGACCTGAGTCTGAATCTGGTCTCACACACTTACTAGCTGTATGATCCTGGGAAATTCACTTCACATCTATTTGCCTTTATTTCCTCATCCATAAAATGGGGATTTTAATTTTATTTAAAATGTATTAACTTGTTATTTAAAACCTACATCCCCAGGTAGTTGTGAAGATCAATGAGGAAAAAAATTGTAAAGCACTTGGGCACAGTGCCTGGCACATAGTAAATATAAAGACATACAAATGTTAGCTATTATTATTGTCATCATGATTATTATCCTTACTGTCCGCATATATAAGCTATACTCAAGTGATATGCCTTTATGTCCTAGCTTATATAGTTCCTTCTTCCCTCCATCTCTTGGGGTCTAAAATCATATTCCTTGCAAAAGAGCTCCTTCCTCCTCCTTCTATTGCTGTTAACGGCACAACCATTCATTTCTTTCTTTCTTTTTTGACTATGTCAAAAACAATTTTATTCTGAGTCCATCATCTCTCTGAGAGACTAGAGGTAGCATTTTTTAAACCATTCATTCTCTGGAATGGTGGTTGTATGCCCCCCATCTTTTAAAGTTATGTAAAACACATTTCCATATTAGTCACTGTTGTAAGAGCACACTCATACATAACCAAAACCCCAAACTAAAATCAGAAATACACTAATGTGAAAGATGATTCCAACAGTTCTTACTCTGGAGGTGGAGAGCATTTCCTGTCAGAAGTCCTTCAGCATTATCCTAGAACAGTGCATTGCTGATAGTAGCCAATTTTTCACAGATAATCATTGTCCAATATTGCTGTTACTGCATATAATGTTCTCCTGGTTCTGCTCATTTCACTTTGCATCAGTTCCTACAGATCTTTCCAGCTTTTTCCGAAATCATCTTATCTATCATTTCTTATAGTACTTAGTATTCCATTACAAACAAGTATCACAAATTGTTGTGCCATTGCCCAAATGATAGACATCCCTTCAATTTCCAATTTTTTGCCACCACAAAAAGAGCAGCTATAAATATTTTTGTACAAGTAGATCCTTTCTCCTTTTGTATTATCTCTTTGGGACACAGACCCAGTAGTGGCATTACCAGATCAAAGGATATGCACAGTTTTATACCCTTTGGGTGTAGTTCCAAATTGCCCTCCAGAATGGTTGTTGATCAGTTCACAACTCCACCAACGATGCATTAGTGTTCCAATTTTGCCACACCCCCTCCAACATTTACTACTTTCCTTTACTGCCATATTGGCCAATCTGATAGATGTGAGGTACCTCAGCATTATTTTAATTTGCATTTTTCTAATTAAGAGTGATTTAGAACATTTTATATGATTATTGATGGCTTTGATTTCTTCATCTGAAAACTGCTCGTTCATATCCTTTGACCATTTGTCAATTGGAGAATGGCTTATATTCTCATAAATTTGACTTAGTACTCTATAAATTTGAGAAATTAGACCTTTGTCAGAGACAACTGTTAAAATTTTTTCCCAGTTTGTTGTTTCCCTTTTAATCTTACTTACATTAGTTTTGTTTGTACAAAAGTTTTTTTAACTTAATATAATCAAAAGTATTTATTTTATATCTTATAATACTCTCTTTTGTTTGGTCATAAATTCTTCCCTTCTCCAAAGATCTGTCTGGTAAACTATTCTACATTCTCCTAATTTGGTTATGGTATCACTCTTTATATCGAAATCATATATCTATTTTGACCTTATCTTGGTATATACCTCGTTTTTGTCATACTGTTTTCCAATTTTCCCAGAAGTTTTTGTTAAAAAGTGAGTTCTTATTAGGAAAGCTGGGATCTTTGGGTTTATTATTTCCTCATCCCTAAAATGGGGATTTAAATTTTATAAAATGTCAGTTGTAAAGGTCATTTACTCCTGTATACTGTGTATTTAATCTGTTCCACTGATCTACCTTTCTATTCCTTGCCAGTACCTATCAATCTCTCCTTTGTATTCTGACTACCACCACCTTGGTTCAGAACTTAAAGAGAAGCTCTTTGTTTCACCAGCATTTAGCCCACTGCCTGATTTATAGTAGGTGCTTAATAAATGCTTGTTGACTAAATGACTCCTAAATTGGGAGTATGTCACTTCTCTATTCAAGAACATTCAAATATCTTTTGCATCAAGTCAAACTTGGCCTGATTTTCAAGGCCATTCAAGTGGGCAGATCCATCGACTTTGTGTTCACAAGGACAAGCCAATTCATTCTTGTCTTTATGCTTTTTGTAGATCTCCTGCCTGGGATGCCCTTCCATTTCTTTTTTGTTGTTTTGATTGATGATTTTTAAATTTTCAGGCATACCATTTCTACTGAGCTCTTTAATTCAAGGAAGTCCAATGATTTTTTCTCATTCTTCCGTATCCTCAAATGTTTTGCATAATAGTCACGACAGGAAATATATGTTTGCATTAGATTTTTGCACTAATTCCAAATAGACACTTACAATGATGACAACATCAGCAATCATAATGTAGAATAGAGGACAGCTTACTGAACTCAGGGCAGTAAGAATTGGGTTCAAATCCTATCTCAAACACTTCTTTGCTATGTGACCATTTATTTATTATTGGCTTGCAAGATGCTCTGAAGAATAGCAAAACTGTGTATTGGATAGGGCACTGGACCCAGAGTCAGAAAGACCTAGGTTTTAAATCCTGACTCACATACCAACCAATTGTGTTAATCCTGGGCAATCACTCAACCAGTCTGTACATCAGTTTCTTCATCTGTAAGATAAGGGGGTTGGACTCAATGAATGTCCTTCAGAGCTTATATTCTCATTATATAAAACTTACCCATACTTCAATTCCACCTCTGCAGTAGCCTTCCTCAACTCTTCTAAATCACAACGATCTTCCTCTCTCTAATTTCTCCTCTTGTGCTTATAGTCTGATCCACACGACTGCACACTTAAATGGTCTCCAGTTGTTCTACACGGCTAAGGGATAAGAATTTTTTGCAGTGGCTATAGGATCAGAGAAATTAAAGTTGAAAGGCCATTTTTATTTCAAGGGGGAGAGGACAGCCAAAAGTGTTAAAAAGACACTGAGGAAAGGAAGACGAAGTAGATACAATTAAAATGTTCAACTAGTGCCCTGGAAAAATGAGGATAGATTTTGTAAACAGGAAGTCACCAGTTACACTTTCAAGTTCATTTAGAAAAGTGGTGTGAGAGGAGCAGATTATAAAGACAGGAATGAAGAGATGGTGAGGAAATAAAGGTGACCAGTACACATCCCTTTTTAAGGAAAGTTGGGTGGGTGGGGCGGCAGCTTGGGAATATATTGGATAGAATACCAGGCCTGGAGTTGGGAGGACCTGGGTTCAAATATGACCCCAGATAATTCCTGTGTAACCCCAGGCAAGTCACTTAACCCTATTTGCCTTGCCCATCTGTCTTACTAAGACAGAAAGTTGAGTGTTTAAAAAGAAGAGTCTGGCAAAGAAAGAGAAAAATAAGATAGTATAGTTCAAAGAGAGGGGCAAGAGGAAATTTATTTAAAGGTAGTATAATCCTGAAGATGTTTATGGGCAAAAATGAAGTCAGTAAAAGTGGAAAATTTTTAAGAAACAAAAGGGGACGTAATTGATGGAGAAAGATCAGCTTAGTATAAGGTAGGAATCTATTAGAGAAAAGATTAGAGAAAAGATTGCTAGAGTTAGAGCCAGAGGGCCTCATTTCAAAACCTGGCTTTGTTACTTTACAATGATGTGACTTTGGGCAAGTCACCTAATTTAATTTAACTTCTCTGAACTTCAGTTTCCTCATCTATGAATTGAGGAAAATGGATCAGATAGTCTCTGGGACCCCTTCCAAACCTGAATCTAAGATACTAAACTTTGGAAAGGATGATAGAAGAGGAATACCATCTTTTGAGATAGGAAAGAAATAAAGAGAAGGATAAATAAGGTGAGGACAATGTGACCACAAAAATGCTTTAAGACAGACACTTTTGTTTAGACAGCCTCAATCTCTGATACCTAAAGGAAGACAGGGTCAGCTTTGGAACAGCTGTTGAGAAAAATACAGTAGAAACTCACTGCCAACAAGGATTGCTGAGCTGCAGCAAGAATCCAGTTAGAATTGAAAAGCATATATATGTTGCAGGCATCAGGGGTTCAAGTCCATTTCGCCAGCAGTGTAGCATCAGAGTGAAGGAAGATGGCTACAAAGGTGGCTATGGCTGCCTGGAGTGGAAGGTGATTAAAACTGAGAAGTTAAAGGAGTTATGAAATCAGGTTGCCAAAAGAGTCTTTGAGAGGGATACTGAAATCAGATAATGGGCAGAGATTGAATAAAAATATAGAAAAGAAGAGAGCTGAAATCAATAAGAAAGGAAGGAAATAGTGAGAAGTAGCACATGGACTTGAACTCAAAAGAGAAACTAGTGAGTGATCTCCCTGGTGGTTGTTTGTCATTATCTTATTTGTCCAGTGATTCCCAAATAGATGGGCACTTCCTTAGTTTCCAGATTTTGCCACTAGAAGATCTGCTATGAATATTTTTGTACATATGTGTCCTTTTTTTTTTTTTTTTAACCCTTGTACTTCAGTGTATTGTCTCATAGGTGGAAGAGTGGTAAGGGTGGGCAATGGGGGTCAAGTGACTTGCCCAGGGTCACACAGCTGGGAAGTGGCTGAGGCCAGGTTTGAACCTAGGACCTCCTGTGTGTCTGGGCCTGACTCTCACTCCACTGAGCTACCCAGCTGCCCCCTCCTTTTCTTTTTTTAAAAGAAATTTTATTTTCCCAATTATATGTAACAATTTTCAACATACATTTTCTGAAATTATAAGAACTAAAGTGTTTCCCTCTCCCCTCTTGGAGATAGTAAGCAATCTGATCTGGGTTATACATGGGTATGCAAAACATACTTCCATACTGGTCATTATTGTAAGAGAATACTCATATAAAGGCCAAACCTCAAAATTAAAACATAAACTAATGTGAAAAATTTTATGCCTTGACCTGCATTCTGACTCCAACAACTCTTTCTCTGGAAGTGGATAGCATTATTTGTCATAAGTCTTTCAGAATTGATCTGGATCATTGTATTGCTGAGAATAGCTAACTAAGCCTATCATAGTAAATTATTGTACCATATTGCAGTTACTGTGTACAATATTCTTCTGGTTCTGCTTATTTCATTTTGTATCAGTTCATGTAGGACTTTCCAGCTTTTTCTGAAATCATCCTGCTCCTTGTTTCTTATAGCACCATGTGTCCTCTTCTTTCTTTCCTCTCCTTTGGGGTAATGGCTTAGTAGTGGTATAGCCAAACCAAAGGATATGTACATTTTGCCTGGCTGTCCTTCTTGCTTGTTGTCCTCCATGATCTCCATCCTCATCTCTATCAGTTTTCCTGGCTTCCTTCAAGTCCTAGCTAAGATCCCACCTTCTAAAAAGTGATTCCCTCTTAATTTTCATGCCTCTCCTCTTTCGATTATTTCCAATTTATATTTGTGTATCCTTGTTTGTACAAAATAATTCATATGCTGTCTCCCCATTCTTGAGAGCAGGGTCTACCTTTTGTCCTTCTTTGTATCCCCAGCCCATGGCATAGTGTCTGGCATATAATAGGCACTTAAAAAATGTTTGCTGTTAATAAAATAGAGCATTGGGTTAATTTGATTTAAAAAAAAGGAAAGAAGAGAATCAATCTGCCAATATAAAAAATGGAAAGGGTGATTTCACCTCCAATGAAGAGGAAATAAAGTAATCAGGAGCTAATCTGCCCAATTATATGACAACAAATCAGATAATCTAGGTGAAATGATGAATATTTACAAAAAATATAAATTGCCTAGATTAACAAAAGAGAAAATGGAATACTTAAATAATCCCATATCAGAAAAATGTTTGCTGTCTGACTTTTGGGACATAGTTTCAAACTGCTTTCCAGAATGGCTGGACAAATTTAACATCTTTATTCAAACAATGCATCAATAGTATACCTGTTTTCCTGTAGTCCTTTCAACAACTGTCATTTCCTTTTTTTGTCATTTTTGACAATCTGATGAGTATGTTTCAATTGTTGTTCTCTAATTATTAGTATTCTTCCCCCTCATTTTTGCATTTGTTTTGTATATATTTTACTGACTTCAGTGTACACATTGATTATAAGCAGAGTAAACTCTTCTAGAAGACAGGAACTATTTCAGTTTGGTCTTTGTATCCCAATTGCCTAGTAAACTAGTTGGCTTATAATAGGTGCTTCTTGAATTAATATAGAGGGGTTGTAGAATCAAAAAATAACTGCCTAAACATTTTCCCCAAGTCTTATTAACTCAAAAAACAAAACCCCAAAGCCAGGCAGGGAGGTACACACCTGTAGTATTTGCTCTTGGGGAGATTGGACTGGTGGTTCATTTGAGCTTGAGAGGTCTGGGAAGCAGAACTAAAGCAGACATGGTGACTGAACTCAGTCTAGCACTATTATGGTGAGTTCTAAGGAGCCCTCAGGTTGCCTAAACAGAGATAAAGGTCAGAAACAGAGCAAGTTAAAACTTTGGGCTGATCAGCAAAGAGAAAAAAAAAGTCAGAAAGTGACAAGAAAAAAGAAGGAAATGCTGTTAACACACTAAGATTTCAAGAAGAAAAACCTTAAAAAAAACCTAGACCACAGACAAATCCACAGAGAAGATCCTAAAACTAAAAGGATGAGAGCTATATATTTAAAGAAGTTATTACAAATCTTTCAATCAATATTACCAAGTGAACCAATGCCTAATGAAACACAGAATCTTGAGGAATCCCAAAAGATAGAAAAAGAAATTCCATAATGGTTTAAAAAAATGAAAAGAACTCTGTTAAGAAAAAGAAATCAGGCATGAATACTGGTCAGAAGTAATAGTGTTCAATGCAGAAATAAAAAATTTGATGGGCAAATAAAAAAAATTTCTCTAAAGAGGTGAAAATGAGAGTAGCAGATTTAAAATACAAAAATACTGAAGCAAAGGAAAATCTCACAGAAAAAAAAAGCAAAAGGCAAAAAAGTTAAAACAATACATAATCTCTAGGCAAGCTAAAACAATTTACCTTGAAGAAGGATGCACAGAGATGATCATAAGTTTCTCTGAGGAATATGACAAATCAAAAGAACTGAATATTATAATGAAGGAAATAATACAAGAAATTGCCCAGTTTTGTATTTAGTTCTTCTAAATATAGAAAACAAAATACTAATGAAAAGAACCTACATATTGCCACCAGAGGGGGGGAAAACATTTGTTTCAAACTCCCAGAGATATTTGTTAAATTTAACATTTCCAATGACAAATTCTGTAAGCATCCAGGAAAAGACCCTCAAACAAGATAAGATTATTCCTCACCCATTAGAAACTGAAAAAGGAAATGGAATAGTAGTATAATCCAAAAAAAAAAACAAAAAACAAAGGAACTCAAGCTACAACCCTCCAACCTCTCTCCCATCCCACACTGATATATCCAACACACTTGTATCTAATTACCAATGAAAAAAATATTAGGAATTCAGCCAAAGAAACACTTAAGGTATTTCTGGGAAGAAAACAACCACTTGTGAGAAACAATTTGATCCCTATCCTATTTGAGTAGGCTCCCCTACCCATCTTAAGTCAAAGATTTTATCCCTGCGCTAATATTCAATCGGTAATATCTAATGTGACTCCACATAAGTAGGATAGTGATTATTTCTTGGATATTCCTCCTTTTGATTAACAGACATTAATATATAGTCAGTTAAGGATAATTAACTAATTAATACAGGATATAATTAGGAGATTCTTTCCTCTTATGTTAAGCTTTAACTTGTCAGCATAACTTGCAAAATTATAGAAAGAAGCCTCCATCTTAGGCCTGAACATGTAAGTACTAGGAGAGACATCATTTTCAGTGGAAAGCCTTAAAATATATTAAGAGTCTCTCCACCCCATGTTACTTCCTTCTTGTGACCCATTTGAGGCCAGCCTGGACAAGGAGTTGGACCTAAGACCTAGCAACCTCAGTGGGCCAGATCAAGCCGGGTCCATTTGCTAGAGTGATGCCATGTGGACACAGGAAAAGGGGCTGGTTGCCACATGCCTAACATTGTTTTAGTGACTTAGGGCAAACTAAGAGTTTGGAATCCACCAATGAAATCATACAATTTGTACTAATGCTGCCTGGACTGCCTAGGTTCAATAAGCCTGGGTTGAAGGGCAGCTAGAAAGTGCACTAGATAAAGTAGAAGATTTGGAGTCAGGAGGACCCAAATTCAAAGCCAGCCTCTTCAGCACTTATTACTGGTGTGATCCTGGTAAAGTCACTTAACCCTATTCCACCCTTCCCCCAAGATTGGGTTGGACTCTGAAGAGTATAAGAGCTGTATTCTGGAAAAAGTAGGAGTCTCAGACTATAAGGAAGGTCTGGAATTCTTTTTGTTGAAGGAGGGACAGATCCCTTTAATAAACAGTTATTGACTTGGGGCTCTGCTTCAGTTGTTTTATTGTAAATTGGCCAAATTTTTTGGCATTACAGACCCACGAGCAAATGATTGGACTTGAATGGGGAAAAACATGTACATATATGGTTAAAAACACAAGAGAGGCATATACAAAGCACAAAGACAACAAATACAATGTAACTGTGGATTGGAAGGAAGAAGAAAGGCTACCTATAAAAAGTGAGCTTGAGCTGGGTCTCAAAGGAAACCAGGGATGGATTCCAAGAATCAGAGGAAAGGAAAGAGAGAACTGCACGGACCTAGGAGTCAGCTGGTATAAGTCAAAGAAAAGGAAGAGGGAACGTTATTTGAGAAACAGCATTCTGAGAACAGTGTACTGGAAGACTGGCAAGGCAGGATGAGAGCAGTGTGGGAAGTGTTTTAAATGCCAGAATGACACAGAAATGGGAGCTAAGCCACACTGAACCCAAATCAAATATCACTAAAATTAACTGCTTTAACTGACCTAGTAAAAAGCCAAATTAAGAAAAGTGTCCTGGACTGTTCTCCAAATCCCTAAGAGTTAATCACTCAACAATATATCCACTAACAACCTAACTGGCCACAAGATTTTTTTTTTAACTTTTCAGTCTTAGAATTGATCCTAAAAATTGGTTCCAAAGCAGAAGAGTGGTAAGGGTTAGGAAATGAGAGTTAAGTGACTGATCACACAGATAGTAACTATCTGAGGCCACATTTGAACCCAAGTCCTCACTCCAGGCCATTGTGCCACCTAACTCTTCCCCACCTTAACTTGACCATTCCTGCCTCACCAAGCTTCTGCCACTAGCTGTGAGCCTGGTGAGGAAGGACATCCTAAAGCATGTAAATAATATACCAGAATCTCAGTTTCAAAGTTGGAAGGAACCAAGTAACTAAACTCCAACCCCACCCCCAAATCACCATTATAATACAACTGGTCACAGAAGCTCTTTTGCTTCAAGCCCTCTGGTAAGAACCCTGCTCCCCCCCCCTTTTATTTCAATACCTCGGAAAGTCCAGAAGTTTTCCTCCATATTAAGCCTAAATCTATCTCTTTTCAACTCTGATCTCTTCCTCCAGTTTTGCCCCAAGGAGTCAAACTCAATAAAACTTATCCTTCTCAAACCCAACAGCCTTTCAAGTACTTCATCTAGGCATTTTCTTCTCCAAGCTAAACTTCCAGTTCTTTTGACCAGTCTTTATATGGCACGAGCTCAATATTCCTCCTAAAATCTGGTCACTGGAACTGAACGCCATACACCAGCCATGATGGAGATCAGGACTATCATCAATTTCTGCCCCTCTAAAATCTCTATTTGAGAGAAACAAATGCAGTTATGGCTTCAGACCTTATATTTACCCTTTTTACACTCAGAATAGGCATTAATGATGCTCAGCAATCCACCTAGGTCATGCAGTGAATTGAGTGCAGGGCTTTGTCTGCCTCAGTTTCCTCAATTGCAAAATAGGGAAAATAACAATGTTAATGCCCAGGATTATTGTAAGGCTCAAATGAGATATCCGTAAAGCTCTCAGCCCAGTGTATAAAGCAGCCACTTAAAAATGCCTGTCCCTTTGTTGGCACCCCCCCCCAGTAATTTTTCATTACATTCCTATACCATAATTTGAGCATTCATCCCCTCTCCTTTTAGCCTTCCTTTAAGCCCCTTCCATGAAGCTTTTCTGAGTTACTGCTATTCTTCTTTTCTCTTATCTGAATTCCTACTCCCTATGCCCCAAGCTAAACTCCCCAGTTTTTTTTTTAACCATTACTGATTTAAAGCCAATATCAGTTAGTACCACACAATTTAGTATTTAAATAGTTATCCTGTCTTTTCCCATCTGATTAGATTGTGGGCTCCTGGACGATACAAGCCACATCTGCAGTAAGATATTAGGATTTAATTTTACTTGCTTTTTCTCTCATTTTTAGTGGATAAGAGATTTTAAAGGGAAAAACAAACTAACAATCTTATGTCCATGTCCAAATAAATAAAAATGAACAGTCACTTGAGGTAGAAATATCAATTATTAATTGTTGGAGAGACTATGGGAAGGTAGGTACACTAATATAACAATTGGTTGGAACTATGAATTGGGTTCTGCCATGCTGGCAAGTAGTTTGGAATAATGCACCAAAAGTCACTAAACTGTGCATATCTTTTGACTCAGTGATATCATTACTAGGCCTATACCCAAAATAGTTAAAAAAAAGGGAAAAACTTATTATATGGACAAAAATATTTATATCATTTTTTGTAGGAACCAGAAATATGAGAGGTGCCTATCAAATGGAGAATGGCTGGCAAATTATGGTATAGGCATGTAATGAAAAATTATCGGGCTATAAGTTAATGATGAAATGATGTTTTTTTTTTTCAGAGAAACTTTGGAAGATTTATATGAATATGATGCAGAGGGAAGAATGTAGAATCAGGAGAACAATTATATAACATAGTAAAAACAGACAACTTTGAAGGGCTTAAGAACTCTGATCAATGCAGTGACTAACCAAAAATTCCACAGGTCTAATGATGCTGCTCACCTTCTGGCAGAGTGGTGACAGACTTGGGGTGCAGACTGAAAATATATTTTTTGGGTATGGCCAACACAAGAATTTGTGGCCAACACAAGAATTTGTTTTGCTTAACTATGCTTAATTGTTATAAGGAAGTGATTCCCAAAGTGGGCGCTACCGCCTCCTGGTGGGTGCTGCAGCGATCCAGAGAGGCAGTGATGGACACAGGTGCATTTATCTTTCCTATTAATTGCTATTCAAATTTTTAAAAAATTAATTTCCAGGGGGCTAAATAATATTTTTTCTGGAAAGGGGGCAGTAGGCCAAAAAAGTTTGGGAACCACTGTTATAAGGGATTCTGTTTTTCTTTTTCAGTATGTGTGAAGGAAGTGGGAAGAAGAAAAATAGTTAAAGGTAGCATTTATATAGCACTCTAAGGTTTGCAAAAGTAACAACTTATTTTCATTTCTGTTTTACAGCTGAGGACACTAAGGCAGACAGGTTAAGTGACTTACCCAGGGTCATATAGTTAAGTTTCTGAGGCTGGATTTGAACTCAGGTCTTCCTGACTACAGGTCCAGCGCTCTATCCAATGTGCCACCTAGCTGCCTAAAAAAATAGATTTTTGTTCATTGAGAAAAAATTACATAAAAAATAAAAATAAAAAATAAAGGCTCCCAAGAGCATGGCTAACCCTCCAATAGCCAATGGCAAGTTGCCCTTCCAATTGCATCACAGAAACTTCTTCACATTTGTAAAGGAATAATGGGGCAAAGGCCTATTTTTGCATTTTAATATAGCACCATCCCATTACCTCCTCCACTGTGTGCTCTTTACTATTAAGGGGCTGGAGGGGGGTAGGGTGGGAACCAACTCCTGCATACATTTAGATTATCTGACTCATTTCTTCCATTACAGTACCCTTACTATAATGCTGACCACAAATACACAGTTATTCCAAATATATCTTTTTTATTTATAGCTTTGAAAAATTCTTTCCAATTAGATTTGTGTAAAACAATGTTTGAGGTTTCAGTTTAACCAATTAAAAGGGTAACGGCTCCCATTGCAAACATTTTCTGGCCAATTTTTAAATTCTTGCTAGCAACAAATCAGAAGCCAGTATAATTGTTGAAAATACTTTTTTATGTCTAAGTATTAAAACTATTTTTAAAAACTAAAATTTCCAGTTCAGCACAAACAGCTGCATTAAAAACAAGTTTTGTATTCCCAAACCCTTAAAACCAAAACAGAACATGACACTACAATTTTAGATCTTGGTTATTCCTTTATAAAATGATAAACCTCAGGCTCATGAAATGGTCAAATCCTAGAACAGTGACTGCTAACCACAGTTTTATGGAACTTGGGTGGGGGTGTCTTAATTTGTTTCAGGTGTCAATTCTCCAACACAAAACTGGCTTTGTATTTTATATATCTCTATTACACACATGAGAGGCAGTATAGCATGATGAATAAAATTAGTCTCAGTCCAGGTTCACATATGGTTGGTGACCTTGGGCAAATCATGTAACCTTCCAGTGTTCTAGGTGACTCCTAAGGACTACAGGCTTCAGAGAAGGTGGTTGTCTGCATTGATAAGGGAGTTTCTTCACCTGGGAATTACCTAGACCAATGAAATAAATTAGATTCAGTACCTATCCTTAAATATGTATACACATATGTTATGGAGTCGATGAATCCTCCATCAAAATTAAAAAATCCTCCATTCTGACGTCTCATGAACCACCTGTTATGTTGTTCAGTTGTTTTAGTCACATGAACTCTTCATGACCCTATTTAAGTTTGGTTGGTTTTGTTTTGTTTTTTGACAAATAAATTGGAGTGGTTTGCCATTTCCTTTTCCAGCTCATTTTACAGATGAGGAAACTGAGGTAAGGAGTAAGTGACTTGCTCAGAATTACACAGCTAGGAAGTTATCTGAGGCCAGACAGATTTGAACTTGGGAAGAGTCTTTCTGCTTCCAGATCTGGCACTCTGGCCACTGTGCCACTTAGCTGTCTAAAAAAATAAGCACTCTATCTCAGATGGGCCTCAAACCCACAATCCCTGCTTTATGCATTAGGCCACTGGGGCTTCCTATTGATGGCCAGGAGCTGTCCACAAAGATTGTCAAAGGTTCTGTGTCAGCAAGCACTAGCTTTCTAAAGTCCTACCCAAGCTGGAATAGCATTAAGTAGGGGCTGAGTCAGCTACGTACATTTAGTAAGGGTTGCCTTGACCCACAAGAGACTAGTTAAAGAGTATTAATTTTTGAGGCCCAACTACACCAGAGAATTGTCTGTTAAAGCATAAAAGGGTTACATTACAATATGCACCAAGGAGGGAATATCAACACGAACAAAAACATGGCTCCTTGAAGCAATGGATAGCATAGACATGTTCTACAGAAATCTTCAGGCTACAGAAGGAGGAAGGAATGAATGAAGCATGTGTTGTGAGCACATGCAAAGAGATTCCCACCAGGGTCAGAATAACCTTTCTGTAATTTAAAGCACAATATTAAACTAAAAAAGAAAGAAAAAAGAGTAGCATGAGTTCAAAGTTAGTCAACTGTGAATAACCACTATGATTTCAAATTTAACTATTTTGGTATTATAGGTCATGAGAGGAACAACTCTCTAGGAATCCCACAGATGATTCATACTCTCGTGGGGAATGCTTAATGTGAAGTAGCAAAGAAGTAATTAAAGAGACTACAATGCCTAATTTTATTTTAGCTAATTCCAGAGGGGTTGATAACATATTTAATAATCAGCTGGTGATAATTCCAAAGCAAAACCTTTAAGACATATGACTAGCAAATAGTAATCTAAGTAATCAACACATCACAATGGATTTTCCTCCAAGAGAATCTGAAAATGAATCGAGGTTCCAGATACAAGAAAACTTAATATGCAGGGAATAAAACCAAGTTAAAAAGTATTCTGCAATCAGGTTTGCCAATGGGCCCAGGGTGAGGGTGGGGGCCACCAGGCAATATTAGAAGCTATGGTGTCACGCACTTGCAAAATTTCATTTTCATTTAATACATTAAGAACTCATAATGAGGGGTAGCTACATAACCCAATAGATAGAGAGCCAGGCATATAAACAGGAGGTCTTAGATTCGAATCTGATATCAAACACTTCGTAGCTGTGTGACCCTAGGCTCAACTCCACTGCCTAGCCCTTACTGCTCTTCTGCCTTGGAACCTATACTTTGTAACGATTCTAAGACAGATGGTAAGGATTAAAAAAAAAAATACCCACCACCCACAGGGACTAGATAGAGAAGTTGGCGTAACCTGAAATTCCCAAAGAGTAACAAGTGATATTTCTTTCATGGCACAAGAGGACAAAAAAAAGTCTGTGACATTCAAAGCACTTTTAAGTTCAGGTCAAACCAGCTATTCTGAACTAGAATATGGAGAAAAACACATGCCTATGCCAAAGCGAAGCCAAATGTAAACTATTTCTAATACAATATATAAAATAAAAAATGTTCTTTCTGAAGGCAAAATTAAACTAGGAAACTAGATATGGAAGAAGGAAACAGAAAGAGAAACTAAATGAATGGGACAAAGTAGAAAAAGCTTACTTATAATAAAAGGAACTAGGGGCATCTAAGTATCACAGTGAATAGAGTGCCAGTCCTGGAGTTGGGAGAACCTGAGTTCAAATCCAGCCTCAGATATTTCCTAGCTGTGTGATCCTGGGAAAGTTACTTAATTTCAATTGTCTAGCCTTTGCTGCTTATCTTAAAATTGATACTAAGACAAAAGGTAAAGGCTTAAAAAAAAAAAAAAAGAAATGGACAACTTTTCAATGAAAGGATTCCCAATTTAAATTGTAAAGTGAGTTGCTGTTTTTTTTAAGTGGGTAAGGGATTCAAAATCTATCAAATTAACATTAACTCTTTAAGATCAGTTTAACTCCTGGGTATATGGGAGATAATCAAAACTGTAACTAGAGAGAAAAAAAAAAAAAACTGTAACTAGAGTAATTCTGTCTGCATGATATGGGATAACTTTATATATGTGAAACAACAATATTCTTTTGGTAATTCAGTAAAATTCAGTAATTATTCTTTCCTTTAGTTGGGATACTGAATCCCACTTCATGGTGAATTTTATGATCGTGATGCTTTAATATACATCTTAATTTATGAACATAGAAAACTTTTTTTTAAGCTCAGTGTTACTCAAATCATAGAAACATCTTCTCAGCTACATCTTCTCTGAATACAAGACTGGATATAATATGGGTAGGTCCAATTTAGTGTGAACCATGAATCTTAAGAAGTCCTGTGTATTTGAATCTGTACTATCCAAAGTTATAATTTTGTAAAATTTGCAAATAATATGTTTACTTCAGGAGTTTCATTATTTACACTACTCAGGACCTTGATGACTCAAATACATAAATGCATTAAGAAAGAAACAAAGAACTTCCATTTTCTTCCTTTTTTTCCCAGTAATTTTTACCCAAGGTCTGCCACTATGATGCTAAGATGAATAATATACAAATGTCCAAACATCTCCACAACTTAAAGGGGACACTGCAGCTCACTCCTCAAAGCTAAAAGCTCTCACTACAAATCTGTGTACAATGAACAACAGGATCTATTTTCTTATTTGCATCAAAGTTACTATGAGTTAGTTCAAATAAATAGAACTGGAAAATTTTTTTATGTAGGCTAATACCACATCACCATTCTCCTCATTTTCTCACAAAATACAGTGAAATCTCTGCCTAAAAGTTACTTTTATATTTGAAACAGGTGAATGGAAGCACACTTCAAAACACACCTGTTCACACAATTAGCCAACTCCCTTATGATTTTCTTTTACATGAGAATTACATTGATGCTGGGCTCATCTCTTGGTTCCATTTCCTCTCAAGGGGGTCAAAGAAAACAATCTTAAGAATCTACTGGAGAAAAGTGGTCAAAGAAAATGAACAAAATTTTTCAAAAGAAGAAATGAAAACTATCAACAATCATATTGGAAAAATGCTCCAAACAGAAATAAAAGAAAACACAAATTTATCACCTCTCACCAACAACTGACAAAAATAATAGAAGATGATCGATGACACATGTTAAAACTAGTGGAAATGCATGTCGGCTATGGGGGGGGGGCAAAGGGGAAGGTGAAGGGGAAAGTAAAAACATGAACCATGTAACCATGGGAAATTTTTCTAAAAAATAAGACATTAAAAAATAATAATAAAAGATGGAAAACAGTTTTAAAGGGAAGTCAGGCACATTAAAATTGTTTGTAAAGCTATGAAAGGGTTCAATCACTCCAAAAATGAATTTAGAATTATGTGAGGAATTATGAAACTGTTCCTTCCCTTTAATCCAGCAATCCCCGTTACAGGACACATACTCTAGAGAAACCCAAAACAAAAAAAAAGAACAGTCTCACTGATGCCAGAACATTCATAACAGCATTTTTGTGGCAACAAAAAGCTATAAATAAAGTTGATATCTATAAACTGAGTGAAGGTAATTGAGTATTTATTATTCTGTAAAAAATGACAAAATATAATCAATTCAGATAAATATTGGAAGATTTGTATAAAATAGTACAGTGAAATAAGCAAAATCAAACGAACAATACAGACACTTAGTGAAAACAACTCTAAAGGCAGATGAACACAGATTAAACTTGATGATCAATACTGATTCCAGATGACAGATGATGAAACAAATCTTCCTTCCTTTGTAGTGAGAGGGGAGCAGCAAATTACACATGTCAAATGTGACATATGTGGGTGCTACGCTGACTGCTTTTCATTATTACAAGGGAAACAGAGGGGAGGGGAAATGAGAAGAGTATGTCCAGAAATGATTGTAATACAAAAGAAACCAGTAATTTTTATAAAAGAAAATTTTCCCAATCATGTTTCAACATGAACTAAAAATTCCTATTTCCCAGAGAAATGTTGTATTTGTAGATATTCCCCATACCTACTAGTGGTTTTATAATATTGACATGAGTAATAATGGCTTTTTTAGCCTTTCAAATTCTCCTAAGGGGGTACTCCAATTCTTCTACTTTTCCAAAGACCATCAT
Source organism: Gracilinanus agilis (assembly GCF_016433145.1). NCBI lineage: Eukaryota > Metazoa > Chordata > Mammalia > Didelphimorphia > Didelphidae > Gracilinanus > Gracilinanus agilis. The sequence continues at coordinate 200,483,695 of NC_058133.1, forward strand.
CATCTCTAAAGCTTATTTTACTTTCTACTCCAGCCACATGTCCACACACTGCAGGCCACTAAAACAAAGACAGCTGTTTTCTCAAATGATAGAATCAAACACCAGACTTCTTCCAAAGTACACGTGGCTTCCCCCATTAAAAAAAAAATTACTTTACCTGAATTTCAAAATGGCAAATCCACTTTAATCACTACATAAAGCATCCTCAGCAACTGGTAACTAAGGTGAATTTGTCCAGCAGAATGTTAACTGTACAAATGCAATCTGACCCCTGGGCGTTCCTCAAGTCATAAACATATTTTCCAACCCTTTTTCATCTCTGAATACTAGAGCTCCTAATATATAGATTCTCTGAGGGGAAAAAAACCAACAGAGACCCTATATTTTCTTTCCCTTTGAATGATTTTTCCAAGCACAAAGGAAGCTTTCCTTTCGGAGTGACTGAGAAGAGCACATATTTGAACTGCTCATCCTATAACACAAAGCTTTCACTTTAGATAACATGAATGTCTACTACTGAACTGGAATGGGAGGTCAGGACAAACCATTTAGGCCAGACACACTAACAACAGATTCCCTGTGGTGAAAGAGGGAGGATTTCCTGTAGGTAAATACTATTTGCCTGTTCTCACCAAAATATTTTCCACAGTAATCCCAGAATGATTGCTTGACTGATAGACTGGGACACATAGGACCATCAACAACCTATTAGGAAACTGGAAATCTGACAGGATAAAGTAAGGCCTGGTCCTCTAGATCAAGCACAGACTCACTGAGTCCAGCATTCATAATAGTTCAATGAGAGTTCTTTCCATTGTGATTGAGAGACAAAATGATGGAATCCAGAAAAGCTAACCTCTTAGATCTCATGAAAACTTCCAATATCTTTTCAATGTAATGTCAATTATTAATTTCTTTTTAAAAGTTTTTTCAATTAAAAAAAACCTCTCATAACAAAATGCATAATCAAGCAAAACAAATCCTCACATTGGCCATGTTAAAAAAAAATGTATGTTTCCATCTGTATCCTGAGCCCATCATCTCTTTATCAGAAAATGAAGAAATAATGCTTCCTCATCAGTCCTCTAGAATCATGGTTGATCCATGCACTAATGAGAGTTCTTAAGTCTTTTGACACTGTATTTACAATATTGTTATGGTATAAATTGTTCTCCTGGTTCTGTTCACTATACTGTGAATCACTTCATGCAAGTCTTTCTAGGTTTCACCAAAACCTAACCATTTATCATTTCTTATGGCATGGTTTTTCCATCACATTCAAATACCATAATTTGTTCAGCCATTCCCCAATCAATGGGCAGGCACCCCCTTGTCTCTAGTTCTTTACCACTAACTAAAGGGGATATAAAACAATTTTTACATGAGTTTTTTTTCTTTTTGACCTCTTTTGAGGATATAGGCCTACTAGTGATATCACTTTGTCAAAAAAATGTCCCCAGTTTAGTAACTTTGGAGGCATTGATCCAAACTGTGTTTTAGAATGGATGGACCAATTTTCACAGCATTAGTATGACTGTTTTCCCACAGCCCTTCTAACATTTGGCATTTTTGACAATCTATAGATGTGAAAACCTCAGTTACTGTAATTGGCATTTTTATTATTATTAGTGATTTGGAACATTTAAAAAAATATAACTTTTGAAAAAGCTTGGATTTCTTCCTTTGAAAACTGCCCAATCTGCTATTGTTTCCCATAATAATTCTTTCAACACTACAGTTTGATTCTTTTAACCACAGTTAGCACTTACTTAGTATTTAAGGACCTCACAGTATTTTTTAAATCTGTAGTAATTTCTCTAACAGTCATTGAAGCTTGGGTAGAAAATGACCAACTTCTATAATAAGATCTCATGCCACAGTATACACAGTATACAAAGCTCCTTGGGAGAAGGGACTACTATCCCCTAGTCTGCCTGCTTGACACCTAATATATGAACTACATTTGTGAATGAAACATATCAACTGTTCAGTTTCCAAAATTGTGACCGTGACCAAATATGGTGGTGTCAATCTTTCTGTCCCATGTACCTCAGGTGACCATAGCCCTCATGTGTGTTCTAAACATATGAGGTGTTTAATTAAAGTCTACTGACTGACCTACTAGTGAGGTCTGTTAGAATAATCCTAAGCAATGTTCCTAAGGCTATGCCACTCAAAATCTGTTTACTTGGAAAGCCAACAGTGAAATTTTATGCTTGTTAGAAAACCTGAATTCATCAATCAACTAATTATACACCTCATCCTCTCTGAATATACAAGCTCAATAACGCAGAAAGCCTCCAAAACAAAAAACATAGTAGTTGTTAGAAACAGGCATAAAGGCAATCATCAGAAATCTCTTCTCCATTTTTATCAACTAGACATGGAGAAAAGTTATTCCAGGTCCCTGTAAATGGCTTAAGGAGAATTTTTCAGTTCACAAGGAGTAGCAATCCAAGGGCAATCTCTAAACATAACAGGTGTTTCAAAAGTCTCCAGGAAGACTTATATAAATTGATGCAAAGTGAAGTTGAGCAGAACCAAGAGAACAGGGTATACAGTAACAAATATTATACTATAATCAATTGTGAAAGACAAAACCATTGTCAGCAAAAGAAGGTTCCAAGGGACTCATGATAAAAAATGCTATCCACAGACAAAGAAGGAACTGTTATAGTCTGTTTGCAGATCAAAGTATGCCATCTTTCATTTTATTTCTTTTATGAGTTTTTTATTGTATGTTTATATTTACTGTATTTATTGTATGTATGATGTCTTCTGCCATAGTATCAGGAATATAGAAATATATGTACTGCATGAAAGTACTGGTATAACCTATATCAGATTATTTACCACAACAGGGAGGGGAGAGAATCTGAATTGTAAAATGTCAAAAAACAATTGTCAAAAACTCTTATATGTGTAATTGAAAAGAAACAAATCAAAACAAAAAAGTTTCCAGGAAGTCCATAGAGGTGGTAGGGCTTGATACCAGGCCCCAAGAAAGTTAGGAAATATAAGCCAACATTTTGCAGATTGCTCAAGTTTCCTCTTCTTTGCCCTTAAAAAGACTAGTCTAGCCAGCCATTCTATTCCTTCCATAAGTCAAAGAGTGAAATGGCTCCTAAGATCAGGAGCTCTAGATAGAGCAGGGTAGCCTACAAGCTGTTTGCTCCTTGTGGCTTATCATAACTGCCAACCAAGATTGGTGTTGTAGTGGCACAATTAGAAGAGGGATTCTGAATATTTTTTACATCATAGATCCCCACCCCCAGCAGGCATATGAAGTTTATGGACCCCAGTCTCAGAATAAAGTTTTTAAACACAACAAATAAAACATATAGGATTACAAAGGAAATCAAGTATATTGAATATATTTATCAAAATAGTTTTAAAAACAAGTTCACAGACCCCAAGTCAAGAACCCCTGAACTAGGGTGATCTTGGAGAGCTGTGGTGGTCAAGCAGACATCTGGAGCAGAAATGGGCTAAAGAGTTGGGGATGTGGCAAAGACAGACCAGCAGAGACCATAAACACTGAATGGAGACTGAATAAGACTAGCAACTGCTGGTCTGCAAACCTCAGACACAGTAAGATGGAGTCAGATGCAGCTCTTTTTTCTGAATTACTTGCCCAAGTCAATATGGGTAAATTCTATATGTGCAATTCCCTCTCTAATTCTTCTCCTTACAGCCTAGGCAGGAATAGTGGTCAGGAAGACTGGAAAGTTGACCAGGAAAAGAAGCTCCTTGATAGTTTTGCTATGTACCAGCTCTTTTACAACTGCATTTTAATTAATTATGTGAAAATTAAAAAGTCAATTACCTATGTCTCATGTGTGAGGTTGGTTAGTCAATCAGGTTGTCCAAATGCATGGAAGCAGCTTTAGAGAAGAGATATGAAATATCCTATTTTATTAAGTTTGGAATATATTTGATACCCTGTTCTTATATCTGGATTAAACCTGGGGCCAGTGTCCAGGTGACCTGGATACCAACTGCCCCTCTGAGAGCAGAAGTATATGGAAGTCTTTGGAAAGGCCAGTGCATAGACACTGAATATACTATATACTCTGAGGAAACCACTTAGCAGTTGCTAAAAGGTGGTGCCTCCTGGTGGCCCCGTTATAAATTATACTCCCTAGCTGGCTAATAAGCAAAGCAACAACTAATCCCATTCTTTTTCTGAAGGTTGCTAAAAGCCAGATCTGGATTGTTACTGCCTTTATAGCACCAGGTCTACACTCAACTCACCATACCTATCACAAAGAAGACACTCCATTTAAGCTGCTATATCCTTAGAGAAATTTTATTAAATTATCTGATAAATTCCAGTTCCAACGTGCTATAACCATTAGGCTACCAAAGAGTTCAAAAATTTGTGGTTTGATATATATGGTTAATGTGGTGTCAGAAATCAAAGAACTGCCTTGGGAGTGTTGAGAGTTAAATGATTTCCATAAGGAGATAAGGTGAGTCAGTTCACGGGATGTGGAGCAGAGAAGAACCTTAGAGATAATAATAAAGACCAAAGGTCCTATTCTTAAAGATGAGGGAAGAGAGGCCCAGACAAATCTCAAAGCTGAAGATCAAACCTGCACTAAGTAATAGAACCAGGCCTCAGACTCAAGCTGGGTGTTATGACTCCAAACTAAGAAAAGATCAATTGTCTACTTAGGTCTGAGATAAAGCACCAAACACCCTTTTCCTGCCGTTAGCTATTTCAAAGAATAGCCATTAGTAGATCTCTTCCTATGCCACCTTGCCATGCCTATCACAACTCTTGAAAATCATTCAAGTGCTGATTTCCCAATTTGGTGTCTTGAAGGAGTTGGGTTATAGTTGTGTTATAGATGTCTCAGAGAGAACAGGCTGTCAGCAAGGTCTTGCATTCATGCCACAAATCACTTCATTTCTTCAAGTGGGGAGTACACTGAAATCTACAAAGGGATCCTGTCCTTGCTGCAGGAAACCTCTGTGGGCAATATGCTCTACAGCTCAGAATCACAAAAGGCGCACTGCCAAAGGGGACTTGTCAGCTCAGCCCCAGCACAGATCTTCCCTAGCCAGAATGTGACAGTGTTGTGCCTGACTAGTCTGAAGAATTTCTGTGAAAACCAAAAATGCTCAGATTTAATAGAAAAGGAAAAGAAGACAGAGGGTCTATTTTCCCATCAACCAAACAACATATGTAAGGACACACTGGCTTCCATGCACATTACATCTGAATTAACTAAAAGAAGACGACAGTGATACAATCTACTCGAAATTCTGGAAGAGTATCTGCCAAATGTATGCTGTAATGAATTCCAGGTTATGAGCTCAGACTTAAAAGAGATGTCAAGGATAAAGAAATAAATTCTTTGCCAATGTTTATTAGGAATAGGTATTTTTCCAGTGGGGCCACAGATTCATTTCTATACACCAAGAGTAGTATTAATACACAAAAATGTTAAATAAGAGTAAGTCTCCCATACAACTTTTAAGCTAAATCACGGCTAATTCTAAAAATAAACAAAATCCAACAAATGTAAAATTAACCCAGTAAAGAGACATAAGAATAAAGGTTTAGAGGTGTTTTATAACCCTATCATCTTAAGCAAAGTTAGGAACATGGTAGGGACAAAATATCTGTTGTCTGTGTGATAGATTAGATTGTAAATTATGTGCCATCTGTTTAAGGATCCAAATTCCCAATAACATGGATGAGTTAAGTAAGGGTGAATGTCAATATTCTTAGAGCTTATCCCCATAAGGGGGATTTCCACAACTCTAAAACACAATAAAGACTATGTATTAAGAGATTTTAGCACTTATTGGACACAAACCAACTAAGAGATGTTGTATAAGATATGCTGCTTTCTCAAATGAGAAATCCTTAAATCCTTAAATCCAATAGCTCCTCCAATGGCTGAATAACAGGAAAAGTAGAAACCTTTAGAATTCTTTTCCTTTTTTTCTTCATTGGAGTTGGGGATAGGATTTACAGGATAGAAAATAACTCCAAGAAGTTCCTTCAAGCCTAAAAAAGGATCAAATAACAGGTTTTTTTAAAAAAATAGTTTATAATACAGAGAGTTTATAACACACGTAAAAGTGCTTATGGATCCCTTCAGCCATATCCACCAGTAGGCAAAATCAAACCGTTACAAAATGAAACACATTTTTAAAAAAGAACTTTTATGCAACTTTTACATGTTTCTCCAAAACATCCTTCTTCTAAAGTAGCTCTCTCTCCAAGGAAACCAAATTTCCTCCTCTAACATCTAAGGCTCTAGTTACAGAAGATGCAGATTTGTTTACAAAACCTCTACCTTTTACCCAGAAGAGTTAGTTCATATTTCTTTGGTTCTGCCATTACGTAGTACATGAGAAATTTAAAGTGAAGGCAGATAAAAACATGGAATTCCAGAAATAACCAGCAGACCTACAGCAACTTACAGCTTTTCAGGTTCTGAGCTTGGAGGCTATTTATTTTTTCCACACCCTTCCTTCAAATACTAAAGCCACCTTGAGAAGAAAGATCTTTTTATCTTAAACCATCGATTTGCTAGTGCTTTTAGGAAAACCCAGCAACCGTGTACTCAAGTCACACTATTGTTCACTACTGAGAAGTGAATGATCTAGGAAGACAAGGAGAGGGAAAAGACAAAGAAATTCAGAAAAGAATAGAAGAAATTAAGAAAGAGAAGAAAAGAAATTAAGAAAGAGGAAAGGCAGAAATTAAGAGAAAGAAAAAAAAAAGAAGAATTAAGAAAAGGACAGAAGGAATAAAAATCCAGAAAGAATTAAGAAAAGGAAAGATGGAAGGAAGAAAACAAGGAAAAAAGAATGGAAAGGAGTAAAGAAAGAATTAAGAAAGAAATAAATTAATAAAGGGAAGAAAGGAAAGAAGGAAAGAAAAGAAAAAAGATAAGAAATGTAAAAAGGAAGAAATTATGAAAGAAAAAAAGGAAAATTAAAAGAAAAAAGGAAATTAAGAAAGAAAAGGAAAGAAAAAGGAAAAGAAGAAAAGAGAAATTATAAAAGAAAAAGAAATTAAGAAAGGAGAAAAGAGATTAAGAAAGAAAAGGAGTAGGAAAGGGAAATAAACTATGAAAGAAAAAGAAAGAAGGAAAGAAAAGGAAGGAAATTAAGAAAGAAAAGGAAAGAAGGGAATGCAGGAAAGGAAGAAAGAATTTAAGAAAAGGAAAGAAGGAAAAAGAAAGGAAACAATAACCTCCGCTCTTTCTTATCTATTATCTCATTTGGATGTGAGCACATCCAAAGTAGGATGGAATACCAAAAGGACAACTTCCAGAATACTTTTAGCCTCCCCAAAGAGGAGTGACTTTCTCTAAAACGGCTAATTCAAACTTCACTTACCCTAGCCTTCCACCATCTGATCTATGCCTCATGCTCACCAAACAGAAAAGTAGAAAGCCCAAAGCAGCCACACTGAGGTCCTGTTAGTTTCTGATTAGCAGAGCCTTTCTCCACTCAAAATCAAATTCACGCCCCCACGCCCCCTCCCCCCAGCAGCAGCACCACGTAAAACTGAACTCTCCTGCCTTCCCCCACCCCTCCAGCCTCTCGACTCCCCGGGGCTCCAACACCCCCCCCTTAACCCCCCCCCGCCG
>NC_058133.1:200491585-200556832 GCF_016433145.1 Gracilinanus agilis
AAGTCCTCACTTCTTCCCCTTCCCCAGCCCCCGGCTCTCGAGGGCCTCCCTCTCAGAGGCTCCCTCATTTCTTCCCATCCCACTCCCGGCCCCTCAGCCATCCCCACGCCGGCTCCCTGGGTCCCTGGCCTCCTCCTTCTCCGGTCCCCCAGCTTTCAGGGCCCCCCTCCTGGCCCCCGGTCCCCTGCTCTCGGGCCCTCAGGTTTTTAGTCCCCCCCCCCCAAGGGTCCCCTAATTCTTAGTTCCTCTCTCCTTCTGGGCCCCTCCCGCTCAGGCGCACTTCAACCTGCCTCCCCCAAGACCCCATCTTCCTCCCCAAGACCCTCACTTCTAGAGTCCCCTTCTCCCTGATCCCTCAGTTTCCCCTTCCCGGGAGCCTCCAGGTCCAGGACTTCCCTTCTTCCGGGACCCTGCACTCCTTCCCCTTTAAGGAAATTCTTTGCCAAGTTCAGGACCGCCCCCCCCCACTCCCCCTTCAAGAACTCCCCCAATCCTCAGAATTCTCCAGTCCTCAGAACATCCCAACTCCCCATGAAGGGACCCCCAATCCTCTCCCTCCTCTTCAGGCATCCTATCTCTCCCTCGAAGAACACCCCCTCTCCAGCCCCTTTCTGCCTCCCTCTGCTGGGACACCCCGACATCCCCCCCTCCTACTCTCCCCTGGCAGTCCGCCCCGCCCCAAGTCAAAGCTCCCGGTGCCCTCCAAGTCTCTCCTCCCAGGACCCTCAGGGTCCTCTTCCTCCTACGCTCTGCCTCTCCGCCCCTCCCCCACTCACCGGGCCCGGAGCCCCTGACTCTTCCTCCTCTTCCTCTTCCTCCTCCTCCTCCTCCTCCTCCTCCTCCGGGCCCCCGGCCCGTCCGGCCGCTGCCGGTCGCCTCATGTGCACCTCATGCTCCCGCCGCCGCCCCGCCCCTGCCGGGGGTGATCGCTTCCTCCGCGGTGGTGGGAGGTGGTAGAGGGGTTCTTCGAGTCGAGGCCCGTGCTTGCCGCTCCAGCCTCCGAGCCCGTGCCCACCGGAGGCGGACCCGCCAAGGCGCCTGCGCACAAGGGGCTGATCCGGAGCTGGACTGGGGTGGGGGTGGGGGTGGGGGGGGTCTGCCCTCCGAGTAGCGGTGAAGAGGGACCAAACCCTGCGGAGCCGGTAGTGCTTGCACCCTAGCCTCGAGGCACGCCCCCTCCACACACCCGACACATGCGTGCAAGGTATGTACGTGTGTGTGCCCCAGCTGCATTGTCGCGCTGCGGACCTCCAAGCCCAGATCCCTGAGCACCCCAGGTCTAGATCCTGGGGAGTTGGAGGAGTGGGCAGCCGTTATCGGGGAATGCCAGGACCCATAAGTCACTCCTGGGCTTCCTGAGGGTCCGCACTGCATGTTGTGCGTATTGTACACGTTTGAAGATGCTCTCTTCCCCAGTGCTCAAAAGGAGGATGACTCTTCCAGTCCTAGTCTCAAATTTTGCTCTAGAGAAGGTCTAAAAGAAGCACTTCTCCTGGATCCGGGGTCCTTCTTAATCTTTATCTCCAAGAACCTAACATTTTGCTAACCTAGTTTCCTCCCTCTCCCCTCAGCAAAATGTATCTTGGCACCTGCTTCCCGAAAGGTCTTCACCAAAACGATCCCAGATTTGAAGCCTTCTTTTAAAACTGCCATAATTAACCCCCATTGCCTAGCCCTTACCACTCTTCTGCCTTGGAAGCAGAAAGGAACGTAAGGGTTTAAATAAATAAATAAATAAAATTTAAAGAACTGCCAGAAGTCCCACAAAAGGATTAGTATGCAAAAATTATTTCTATAACATGTAAAACCAATAGCAGATTGCTTACCATGGAGGGGGAAGGGAGAATTCAAGGCCCAAAATTCTATTTATAATGTTGCAAACTACCTTACCACTCTTCTGCCTTGGGACCAATACATAGAATTGATTCTAAGGAGGAAGGTAAGGGTTTAAAAAATATGCTTTTTTTTATCTCAGACACTTCCTAGCTGGGTGACCCTGGGCAAGTCACTTAACCCCCATCAATCTAGCCCTTACCTCTCTTCTGCCATGGAACCAATACACAATATTCATTGCAGATGGAAGGTAAGGGTAATAATAATAATAATAATAATAATAAACTAAATCCTGTATGCTTCAGCTTCAACTCTTCTTCCTGTCCAACTAGGAACAATCATAATAAACAAGTTACCACATCCCAGCATATCAATCCTTCAGAGACTTGATGACCATTATTAAGATAGGCAGTAGTAAAGGGTTTGGGAGGTTCAAATCTAGTTTCTGATGGCCTTGGGTAAATCAGTTGCCTCTTTAATAAAATGAGGAAGAAGTAGAATAAAGGACTTCTGAGGACCCTTTCAACCTCAGATCTGTGAGTTTCATTGGGCAAAGTCACTTCCAACTCCATCTCTTTCTCAATCACTCCTCCTTACCTCCCCAAGATCTCCTTCTTCTTCCCTTTCTCGTCTGTGGATTGAAGAAATTGGATGACATCCCTCTTGCAATGCCAACTTTGTGGCCCTGTAACTAAATCCGCTAGGTGACAAAGTGCGCAAGACTCATCTTCCCAACTTCAAATCAGGGCTCAGACACTTCAGGTCACAAAAAGAGTCCAACACACCTGAACAACAAAAACTAGATCACTCAGAGGTCCCCCTTCTGCCTCTGATTCTGGAGAGTCTAGACATTGGCTTCAGCCCTTTGGGGGAGGAACATGGATTGGCTGTAAGTTAAGAAGGAGAAAAGATTCAAAACTTTGCTATCTAAGCATCATTTGAAGGGACTTGAGACTGAATATTCAAGGGTTGCCATGTGAAATAAGGATTAAACTTGTTCTGTGGGGGAGAATGAAGACTGGTGGAGGTGGATTCCAGCTTAGTATGAGAGAACCATGGAACAGCTAAACCTCCAAAAATGCAATAAACTACTTTGTGAGCTAGCAAGTTTCTCTATCATATTGTTGTTCAGTTGTATGTGACTCTCTAGGACCCCATTTGGGGTTTTCTTGGCAAAGATCCTGCAGTAGTTTGCCATTTCCTTCTCCAGCACATTTGACTGATGAGGAAACTGAGGCAAACAGGATGAAGTGACTGGCGTAGGGTGACCCTGCTAGTAAGAGCTCAAAGCCAGATTTGAGCTAGGGTCTTCCTGACTCCAGTCCCAGCATTCTAGCCACTGTTCTACCTAGCTGCCCATCTCACTGATCTCTATTCAAAGACCCAAAGCCCACAGCTGGTCAGGGACAGAATCAAAAGCAGAACCCAGATCTCTGACTTCCCAGCCCAGGTCCCTTTCAGCATCTACAATGTACAATTGTTTACTCTTTTTTCTACCACCCTGGTCCTCATCCTAAGGTCCCGGGGATTGCTCCAGACCCGCCAGCATCTGCTGTTCTCTGCAGAAGTGTGAGAGCCCGGTGTCTGTGGTCCATCTCCTGGAGGTCTGGAAAGGAAACTTCCATTGTCCAGCGGAGGGCTGGCCCCTCAGCTCTCCAGCTGGGGGCCGAGGTGGGGAAGCAATGTTGTGAGAAACACATCCCTATACAGTCACCCCATGCTGCAGGCAGAGCAAGATCAAAGGCTCCTTCGGGAACCAAGAGCCTCTCCCGGGCTCTGGGGCTTGGGAATTTCAGGACCAGCTCGGTGACTCCATTGTGTCAGTGTTTCCATTCGAACACAGGGGCTCCTCTGCCTGACTGGAGACTGTTCACAGAGGGTCCTTTCTGTTTGAAGGGCAAAAAGAAAAGTGTGGGATCTTGGCAAGCTTCCAGGTGGGAGCCAGGAGCCCAGTCTGCCATGGGCTGCCTTCTCCAGATGTAGGGAATTGGTTTACAAACAAACTTTGATTATCTATGGAAAAGCAAGAATTGACATTTATATAGATGAATAAAAAATGCTATAGTTATTATTCTCCCCACTTTATAGGGGAGGAAAACTGAGGCTGAAGTCAAGTGACTCATCCAGTGTGTCCTACAGTTAGTGTCTCAAACAGGATCTAAAACCTTCCTGCCTTCAAGTTCAATACAATATTTTCTTCTTTCTTTCCTTTTTCTATTTTCTTCCTTCTTTCCCTCTTTTCTTCTCTCTCTGTCTCTGTCTCTCTGTCTCTGTCTCTGTCTCTCCCCTCTTCCCTCCCCTCCATCCCTCTTTCCTTACCTTCTGTCTTAGAATCAATATTGTATATAGGTTCCAAGGCAGGAGAGTGGTAATGGCTATGTAACTGAAGTTAAGTGGCTTGTCCAGCGTCACACAGCTAGGAAGTGTCTGAGACCATATTTGAGCCCAGGACCTCCCATCTCTGGGCCTGGTTCTCAATCCACTGAGCCGTCTAGCAACCCTGATACAAAAGCCTCTCCACTATACCAGGTTGCTTCTCAGTTAAGGGAGGATAGGAGCATCTACTATGTTGCACTGGGCATAAGGAACTCCCAGGTGAGGACACTGTCTCCCAGATGCAAGTAGTCACCTTCCTGCAACTTATGTTCTTTGAGAGTTGCCCAGAACAGAAAGGCTTAGGACCTATGGAAACATTTGGAAAGATGTTGCCCCATCATATGCATTGACTCTGGAACATTTGGGACCCCATTTGGGGTTTTCTTGGCCCAGCATGTATGTGTCAGAGCCAGCACAAGGGAGTATAGAAATCTCAAATTTCGGATAAACAAAGGGAATGTCTTCTCTTTGCCTTTTTGGGCCTTGGTTTCCCTATTTGCAAAATGGGAATTTTTAAATGCTCTACCTACCTCACAGTTTAGTAAATGTTAGAAATGTGAGCAGCGATTAGATATGGCTCCAGATGAGGCTAAAATGAAATCTGTCTCCTTCCTGACCACTTTGCCCTTGGAGGGGAGGGGGCCAAAGGAGGTGAAAGTGGCCGATTGATGGGAGAAAAATCTATTTCAGCTCCCGTTCATTCAGAGACATCCTCTAGCATGTTAGTGTGGTAGCCAGACACAGGGAGAGGTGGGTGAGGAGGAGGAATTGGTGTGGCATGCTGATGAGCACTAGAACAATCTTATAAATCAAAACCTAGCCAACAAGGGGAACTTTGCAAACAAACAATATTCACAAAGCCTGTGGGAAGCCAATAAGAGAAACAGTCTCAAATAGATAAAAATCTGAGACTCCTCTTTTGACTCCTTTTCATGATTCACACTTTTCTTAAAAAGCAATATAGTCTTATTGAAAAGCTTTAAGCTCTTAGCAAACCAGTAGTCAAGAGGTTAACATTCTTCCCCTCTGATCAGAAATGCAGCTGCTTAGCAAGCCAAGACCAAAACCTTAGTTTAGCAGGGGCATTTCGCCCCTGAGAAAAGTATTCTCAGACTTAGCTTGCTGATAATCACGTAGCTGAAGGTCCAGCCTGGTTTTTATCTTCACCTTGAAGTTTCTGAGGTTTCTGTGTGTTGTCTAAACTAATTGCAATGTCTACAAAGCTGTAAATCTTCTGTGCTTTTGGGTGAAAGGGAGTTTGAATTTTCATATATAATAAACTTGTGACTCAATGGCACTTCGGAAAAGCAGGAGTTAACGGTCAAGATCCTCTCCCATGTCCATTATTTTCTTATCGGCTAAGCCATCCTTATCAGAGATGATAAATAGATCTCCACAAAAGCCCACTTAGCAAAGGCAAGTGGTGAAGTTCCCTCTACAGGTTCCCATGCAGCCAAAATGTTTCCCCTTCCTCAATGCTATGTGATTCATCAGTGCTGATATTGCCAGGGTCTGAATTCATCTTTAACTTCCGGATACTCCCTGGGTCGATTCTAGAGGGAACGCATAGGATGGAGCAATGTCTTTCCAAATGTTTCCATGGGTCCAACTGCTGGAACTGTTTAGAACCACAATATGTTAGAGCTGGGCTGCTAGGTGGCACAGTGGATCGAGCACCAAGTCTAGACTCAGGAAAACCCGAGTTCAATTCCAGCCTCAGAAACTTACTAGCTGTGTGACCCTGAGAAAGTCACTTAATCCTGTTGGCCTCAGTTTCCTTATCTGAAAAAGAGCTGGAGAAGAAAATGGCAAACCATTCCAGTATCTTTGCCAAGAAAACTCCAAATGGGAGGCAGCTGGGTGGCACAGTGGGTTGAGAACCAGGCCCAGAGATGGGAAGTCCTAGGTTCAAATCTAGCTTCAGACACTTCCTAGCTGTGTGACCCTGGGCAAGTCACTTAACTCTGCCTCAGTTTCCTCCTCTGTCAAATGTCATGGAGAAAGAAACAGCAGAGGCCAAAATAGGTGAAGAGACTTGCATTTCCTGCCTTGTCCCCATACAGTTGGCAAGCAGTGGAGCCTCAGTCTTCCTGAATCCTAGTGCTGTGTGCTTCCTTACTTTCAGAGGAATCCAAGAGGCAATATGGAATAGTGGCCTCATAGCCAAGAAGACCTGTGTTCCAGCCCCACCTCTGACCCATTCTACCTGTGTGAGCCAATGCTCCAGGACATTCTCTAAGACTGGAAGGTGTGTACCTACATGGGAAGGAGTTTCCTCATCTAAAAGTTCCCAGTGAGACCTCATCCTCTGTCCCAAGCCTCATGGAAACAGTTCCTGGTCTGAGCTGGTGGTCCTCAGGGATAGTCTTGGAGGGATGCTAGTTAGGCCAAAGTATCTGGGAGAGGATGAGGGGCCTCTTGGAGGCATCTCCTCTAGGTTCTCAGCGTCGTTGCTTCATCCCAGAATGTATGACTTCGCAGACTTTCCTCCTCTTTCCCCTTCTTACTTAATTCCCTCCAATACCATAAGTACCATCATGGCATTTCCTCCCAATTCTTCTACCTGGTTCCTAATCTCTCTAGCTGGGCCACCTCTCCCAAGTCCAAGGGCCCTCTAACCCCTACTCGTGCCTTCTCCTTCGTATGCTTCCCTGGGACCTGTTTATGGGAGAATTTGAACAATTCCACCACGGAGTCCCAGGGGTCTGTACCCCAGAGATAATAATGAAAAATATTTGTAAAAAATATCCATAGCTGCATTCTTTGTGGCGGTGAAAAATTGGAAAATGAGGGAGTGTCCATTAATTGGGGAATGGCTGAACAGATTGTAGTATGTAATGGTGATGGAATACTATTGTGCTAAGAGGAATGATGAACTGGAGGAATTCCACGTGAACTGGAAGAACCTCCAGGAACTGATGCAGAGTGAAATGAGCGAACCAGGAGAACACTGTACACAGAAAGTGAAACACTGTGGAATTATCTAATGTAATGGACTTTACTACTCGTAGCAATGCAATAATCCAGGACACTCTTGAAGGACTTATGAGAAAGAATGCTATCCTCATTGAGAGAAAGAACTATGGGAGTATAAATGCAAAAGAAAAACATGACATCACTTATCACATGTATATATGGGTATACAAATTGGGGTTTTGGCTTTAAAAGATTGCTCTATAGGAAAAATGAATAATATGGAAATAGGTATCAAGTACATTTGTACAACCCAGTAGAATTGCTTGTCAGCTCTGAGAGAGAGAAGAGGGGAGAGAAAGAAAATGAATCATGTAAACATGGAAAATATTTTAAAAATAAATTTAAAAAATTTAAAATATAAACTCGTCATAATTTATTACATGTAGTTGGTTAAATAAATAAATAAAACAAATTACCAGATTCATAGTTAAGCTTCTGTTCTATCCTGATTACTTGTTTCCCAAGCTGCTCTTCTCCTCTGTAGCCAATGTCCCCAAGTACAAGCCAGAATTTGGCCTCTTACAATTCCCTTCCTCCCATCTCTGGCCAAATTGTATACAGTATATTGATTTTATTTTAATTCCATGCTCATATCTTGGGTTTGCACGTCCCAAGTTGGGTAAATAGCTCAATTGGACTAAATTATTAAGATCTGGGGGGAGCATAGGAGGGAGGGAAATGAGCTGATTTGTCCTTTATATACTCTACACATCCAGAGGGCCTCCTCTGGGGAAATTTTATGTAGGATTTTGGAAGAAGGTGACATGATCTTTGCTCCAAATTTTCCCATAGCATGTTCATCAGGCTTAGAAGATCAAACTGCTTTGCATGTACTATGTATGCTTATTTTTAACAAATTTTTAATTTTTTAAAACACATCTTCTGTCAGAATTGATACTAATTATTGGTCCTAAGGCAGAAGAACAGTAAGATATAGGCAATTTGGGGTTAAGTGATTTGACCAGGGTCACTCAGCTAAGAAGCATTTAAGGTCATATTTGAGCCCAGGTTCTGCTGACTCCAGGAATGGCTCTATTCACCGAACCACCTAGTTGCTCCTACTATGTAGTGGTCCATGTGGTCTGTGAATTCATTTATTCAAGGACTCCCTCCAATAATGCTAATTATGCTATGAGCTCACAACCCATTCACCCTTCTCATTTGTTCGTATTTTCTCCTAAATATTCCACAGACCTATCCAATGTTCTGGAGCTTTCTTTGGGGTCTTTAGACATTCCATGGGAACCGGTGAAGCATTTGGGCTGTATGAGTTACCCTTCAGGATGGTTCTATTTCCTTTTCCATCATACTTCTAGATGGTGTCCTTTATGTTATCTCTAGCACACAGGTGACTGCTGAGAATTCTGTCACAATTTACTCTACCTTCCATGTGTATCCCTTCCTTTTCCTCTGGAGGTGAGGATGCTCCATGATTTACAGCCATACTAGTATCTTTAACAGTATCAAAAGAGACGTAAAACAGGGAGCCACCCTCGCTGAACTTGTTCTCCTTCTGTCCTGCTCAGGGTCCAAATGGAGGGACTGCTCAGAGATAGGGAGGTCTTTTGTGGATGACTTTGTGCTTTATTGACTAAGTCCCAGAATGCTAACAGGATCACCGCAATGAGCTCCATGGCCACTCAAGGGACCTAATATAGCCCACACAGGGAAGAAAAAACCCCAAAATGCAAAAGAAGGCCCTACTGCCCAGATTCCATCTCTGCCACAGCGTGGGCTCTGGGCAAATTGCTTAATCCCTCTGTGCGCCAGGCAACTAAGACTCTAAATTGTGGAGGAAGAGACATTTCTTCATTCAGGAATTCCCTAGAGCAGTGATGGTGAACCTTTTAGAGTCCGAGTGCCCAAACTGCAACTCTCATGCCATATGTGAACCGCACCCCTTCCCCCCTTTGCCTTACCCCAAATAGGGGAGGGAGGAAGTGCTCCCATTGGCTGCTGGGCAGAGGGGTGGGTCATGTGAGAAATGTCCTCAGGCACTTGGAGAGGGGGAAGGGAGCAACTCTCTCTGGCATGTGTACTATACATTCGCCACCATGGTCCTTTACCAGTAAAAATTATAGGTCTAGTCCAATGATGGCAAACCTTTTGGAGACCAAGTACCATGCCCTGCCCCCACCTTTAACCCACACAGGGGAGGAAGAGCGCCCATTGGTCTGCTGGGTAGAGGGGCAGGTGAAGTGAGGAATGTCCTCAGCAAGGGTAGAGCTGGGGAGGGGAGTGGCCCAAGCACTCTGCTCTCCTCCAGCTCTGCTACCTGTGAGTTGCTCACCTTCCCCCCTGTGCACTCCCATTGGCTGCTGGGCAGAGGGGTGGGGGAAGGGGAGAATGTCATCAGGCATGGTGGAGAGGGGAGGGGAGCAGCTCTGCCTGAGGCCCTCTGTCTTTCTAATAATGAATTCTGGCAGGCAAAGGTTCACATGCCCACAGAGAGGGCTCTTTTTGGCACATATGCCATAGGTTCACCATCATGGGTCTAGTCCCTATCTCTTCTGACACAGCTGAAAGGGACTATCTATTGAATTAGTACCCAGACAGTCACTACAAGTGGACATTGTCTTGGACCCAAAGTTGAGAAGGAGCAGAGAAGGCTGGGTTTGTATTAGGAAAACTGGATAACAGGATTCTGACCCAAAAGGCCATAGGAAACACACCAATATACTCCTGGCATATGTAATCTCATTATAAAATAATATTTATATAGCACTTAGCAGAGAGCCTGGCACACAATAGGTGTTTAATGCTTATTCTTTTCCCCTTTCTTTCCTCTGGGGTACTATATCAGTGATTTAAAATCCAATCTTTCCTTGGAAAAGGTATGTTCTTAAAAGGAACAAGCTGGGGGCATCTAGGTATCACAGTGGATAGAGTGCCCTTCCTGGAGTTGGGATAACTTGGGTTCAAATCTGATCTCAGAAACTTCCTAGCTGTGTGACCCTGAGCAAGTCACTTAACTCTCATTGTCTAGCCTTTACCACTCTTCTGCCTTAGACAGAAGGTAAGGGTTTAAAAAAAAAAGTAACAAGCTAAATTTATTTTTAAAAACTTTTTTTTAGGGGGAAGCTAGGTGGCTCAGTGATTGAGAGCCAGGCTCAGAGATGGGAGGTCCTGGGTTCAAATTTGACCTCACACTTCCTAGCTGTGTGACCTTGAGCAAGTCACTTAACTTCCATGGCCTACCCCTTACTGTTCTTCTGTCTTGGAAACAATATACAGTATTGATTCTAAGATAGATGGTAAGGGTTTTAAAAATATTTTCTGGTTTACAATATGGAAATGTTTTGTATGATACTATATGTATATAACTCAGATCAAATTGCTTATCATCTCCAAAAAGAGGGAAAGGAGGGAGATAATTTGGATCTTATAATTAGGGAAACATAGGTTGAAAATTGGTATTACATGTAATTGTAGAAAAATATTTATATATAATATACATGTGTATATGTGTACATACACACACACACACACACACACACACATATATAAAGGTCTGATCCAAGTTAAGACCCAACTCTCCTTACTCACCCCCCATCCCGGCAATATTAACGTACAGGAGAATTCATTTTAGTAACCCTTCGTGTGCTTTAGATCTGAAGGAGACTTATTACAGTGGACAAAGTGCCCTCAAGTCCCTGCCATTATCTGATTGTTCTAAAAATCCAGTAGACAGAATAACTGTTCAGAGAGGTTGGAGGACTTGCCCAGGCCTGCTCGGCTTTCCGTGAGTCAAGTTAGGGCCACAATAGCCCATGTCTGAATTCTAAATTCTACCCCAGTGTGCTCCCTCCCCCCCCCAACCCCCTCACTGCCTTCTCCCTCTAGGGATGGGCCCTCCACTCTTCCTCTGTCCTCCTCTCAATGATTCCAAACCCTGAGGGAGGAAGCCCATCTGGGGCATCTTCCTCAATCCCTGATTAGGCGGCTGGGAATAAGGGACTAGAGGGAAGTGTGAGAGAAAGAAAGAGGCCAGTTCCCACAGACCCTGGGGAGGTGGGAAGGCCCATGGGGATGTGCAGTGACTTCCTGTTCCCTGCTTGGAAGTGTGAGCCCACCAGGCTTTTATGTTGGGCCCAGGGAGGGGTTGGGGCCGATTAGGGGGCTCCTTCCAGGCTTCTGAGACAAACATTAGGCTTTTGGTGGATGAGACTGGAGCTGGGAGAAGGGAAACCAAGGGGAATTCAAAAGGGAAAGAACAAAGGCATCTAGTGAAAAGGAAATCTCTATTGGTGGATCCTCATTTTACTGGTCAGCTTCCAAGATCCACCTTTCTGATTCTTTCTCTTGCTAATAAAGGCTGACATGCCTTGCCTGTAGATTCCCAGGCTTCATGGCCAATCCTGACCGATGCCTGCACTGGCCTCTGTTCAGCTTTCTGAAACCTTCTCCATGCTGTCCCCTCAGGAATCTTTTGAAAGGTGAGGGTCCCAGCTGCTCCTATATTTCCACCTGAAAGAAACCTCTTGGGCCCACAGGAGTGCTGGAGGTGGGCAGATCCTGAGGAGGTCCCATCTTTCCCTTCCCTACTCACAGGTCGAATCCAGGATCTCCTTAGGAAAGTACTACAGCATGGACCCCTAAGGCTTAGGAGTTCTAACGTTCCAGCAGCCAAGCATGGGCACCTGAGAGGCTGTTTTGACAGCAGCTGGCCCAGGATGCTGTGTCCAAAATCATAAGCCTGGGAGATCTGGCCTTCTCTAACTGGTATCAACTGTCCCCGATTCCCTTCCCCCAAAACACTTCATTTCCCATTTGACCCAATACAAGGAAGTCTGGTTCTGCTCCAATCCCGGTGTACACCGGTGCCTGAAGACAGACCAGAATGGCTCAGGTTCCTATTGTTGCTGCCTCCATCTGCTCCCAAGCCTTCTCAGGCCTGGAGTTCCCAGCAGATGGGGGGTTAAGACTGAAGTCTCATTCTCTTCACTCCCCTCCATCATTTCAACATCTCCATAAAACCCAAGCCACTGTTCTCCTGACCCCATGGTGGTGGTTTATCTCTAGTTCTAAACAGCTTTAGGACAGGGAACACAGGCTCAGGGCCAGCTATCCACAGCCCCTTCTTTTACCAACACTAAGGTATGTGCCCATCATCCTAGGGTTCCCCTGTGGCTCAGCTACCCTCTGATGTCCCTGCTGGGGCAGAGTTCATCTGTATCAGTCCCAGTTCCTAAGGAGGGAGAAAAATTAGGTCTTTGGAGGTCTAGATTCAGCAAAAGCTGGATGTTTCAGTGCTTAAAACTAGGGAACTAAGGATCTGTTGCCTGGGACTTGAAGTACTCCAGCAAGGGTTAAAAGGGAGAAAACAGGGGACCCTGGGTACAAGATTTTTACTTTTTTCCCACCTGGAGGGGCATAAAATTTGGGAGGGAAGTGGGAGAAAAGGGGCAAGGTAGGAGGGGAAAGTTCAGGAAGCAGGGGCAAGTTTGTTCCCTTTGATAGAAAACTAATGCATAAACTTGTTTTCAAAATAGTCTGTAAATGAGAACTAATTAAAATGTTGAATCTTTCTCTTTCTTTGGTACTTTGGTACAAGGGCCTCTGTCCATACTACTTCTGGGTCCAGTGGGATCCATGAAGCTTCCTATTCTTTCCTCCCTCCCTCCTCTCTGCCCTGAATGACTTCTTCCAGACTGCTTGGAATCAAGTGTCAAAGAAGGAGCTGAAGGAGAGGGAGGGGAGCAGGAAAAAAACCACTGAAACGAAGCCCAGGAGAGAGAAAAGCTAAAAGGAGTTGTAGAGAGAGTTGGTGAATACATGACATGGGAAACGGCAGACAGTGTGGTTTCAGCTAGCCATCTACTGAAGAGGACACATTGGCCGCTTTTTCAGAGACGAGGTGAAGGGCTTTAGCTTTCTGAACCTTCCTTTTCCATCCCACCAGACAGGTGGGAAGAAGAAAGGAAAAGAAAAAAAAAAATCCTGACTGTGGGAGACATCTTTTCAGGGTTGGGCTGGGGCCCGAGCATCTGGGTCCAGGACCATGTCTGCTAACAAGGACTGGGGTGTGCCACCCGATGTTGAGGGCAGCGTCTCTGCGAAGTTATTGAGGAAGTCCAGGGAGTCACCACTGGTACCTGTGGGTGAGTTGGGGATGGGGAAATGGGGAAAGTAGCCAACCAAGTGACTGGAGGCTAGGATCCAGAAAATGACCAATCTTACCCACTGAGTAACGACCAGCAACAAATGACCAGGAGTAGAAGTATGAGGACAGAGAAAGAAGTATACTGAACCATCGAGGAACAAAGGAAGTGCCAACAGGGTAGGAGGAGGAGAGAAACTAGCACATAAGCTCTGGGGTTGGCTGGCACACAGACTCTCGGTGAAATTACGGGAAGGGTTAGAGGAGTGAGCACTGATCCAGGTTCCTAGGGGGATACCCTAAAAAGAAACAGGGAAAACCAGGAAAAGTTGTCAGGCCAGGAGCAGCTAGGTGGCTAAGTGGATAGAGCCAGACCCAGAGACAGGAGGTCCTGGGTTCAAATTTGTTCTCAGACTCTTCCTAGCTGTGTGATCCTGGGAAATCACTTAATTCCCACTGCCTAGCTCTCACTGCTCTTCTGCCTTAGAACCAATACTTAGTATTGATTTAAAGGCAGATAAGGGTTTTTATTTAATTTGTTTTTAATTAAAACCCTTACTTTCCGTCTTGGAGTCAGTACTGTGTATTGGCTCCAAGGCAGAAGAGTGGTAAGGGTAGGCAATGGGGGTCAAGTGACTTGCCCAGGGTCACACAGCTGGGAAGTGTCTGAGGCCAGATTTGAACCCAGGACCTCCTATCTCTAGGCCTGGCTCTCAATCCACTGAGCTACCTAGCTGCCCCCTAGATAAGGGTTTTTAAAAGAAGCTGTCAGGCCACATGGAAACACTGGGAGTGCCTGGAATAGAATAGAGGATGTGCTTGCTGAAGTGAGTCATGGCCATAAGAGAGGGTGTTGTGGGGTAAGGAAGGGGAAACAGTCTGGAGCCCACCTGGGCTGAAGTCCACTGAATCCCACTCTGACTGGGGGCACGCTCTTTGTACAGGCCTGGGGGGCTGCCTGGTGGTGACAGCATATGGCATTTACCGGCTAAAGGCCCGAGGCCCTCTCAAGATGTCTCTACACCTGATCCACACCAGAGTAGCAGCTCAGGCCTGTGCTGTGGGAGCCATCATGCTGGGTGAGTAGACATCAAAGCAAAGCCCCCAAAGCCTAGCTTGATGTCTGACACTTTGGGGGGCTACAAGGGGCCAAACCCCTTCTCCAAGCCCTGAGGATAGTCTAGCTTCCCAGGAGGAGCCACAAACATGGACTAGCCTTCAGGGACCAGATTCCAATTTCTTCTCTTTTGCACTTATGCATGTAGACCTGAATCATAGCTCAGGGTGGGAACCTCTGCAGCAAAGTCTAGGTTTGCTTATAGCCAGGGCACCCCACTTCCGAGAAGCCCGTGGGGGAGGGGATGCAGACAGCAGCCAGGTGTTCAGAGCAGCTGCTGTGACTTGGGGCAGAAAGATGAGAGAGGAAGGAAGCCCCCAGGGACTCTGAGACAGTGGTGCTCCAGGGCTGCAGAAGCTTTTCTAGCTCCTGCTCCAGGCTCTGACCCCAAGGGGCCATCTCTGTCCTTTGCTCTCATACAGGTGCGGTGTACACCATGTACTGTGACTACATCAAGAGAACAGCACACGATGGTGAGGAGAAGTAGGAGCCGTATGGAGCTGGGACAGTCAGATTCCCTTAATGAGCCCCTTGTATGCTTCCCAATAAAGTGCTTCTGAGGATAAGCAACAGCCTGTTCTTGACACGGGGAAGCATCCAAGTAGGTAGTGATGGCAGCTGGTGTGAGGGCTTAGGGGAGGGAGTCTGGGGGGGAAATGGGGGACTTTGGCCTCTTTGTTCACAGGATCATAGAACTACAACTGGCAGGGACAAGAGGTTATCTGGCCCTCCCCCATCATTTTGGCAATAAGGAAATCCAGGCTTCTCAGCTAAATAGTAAGTGAAACTGCTGGGATTTGAACTCAGATCTTTTGATTCCAAATCCAGCATCCTCTCTACTCTGCCCTGATGTCAGTGGGGATCCCTAGAAAAGATTCAGGCATACTGAAAATGTTAGCATAAATGGGGTTCTGAATCAGGGATCCCAGATCACTTCTTCATCTTCCCTCCCCAACTCCTTCCACAGTAAAAATGAAGTGGGGAGCACCTGGGTGGCTCAGTGGATTGAGAGCCAGGCCTAG
The DNA here is from genome assembly GCF_016433145.1 of Gracilinanus agilis. Lineage (NCBI taxonomy): Eukaryota > Metazoa > Chordata > Mammalia > Didelphimorphia > Didelphidae > Gracilinanus > Gracilinanus agilis. The sequence goes on from NC_058133.1 coordinate 200,507,010, forward strand.
GAGGTCCTAGGTTCAAATCTGACCTCAGATATTTCCTAGCTGTGTGACTCTGGGCGAGTCACTCAACCCCCATTGCCTGGCCCTTACCGCTCTTCTGCCTTGGAATAATAATACACAGTATTGACTCTAAGATGGAAGGGTTTAAAAAAAAATGATCAGAAAGGTGACAGAAATGTTGATTTCAGAGAGGCTGCAAGTATTAATCCCTTTCCCAATCCCTGGGTATCAGTAGCGAAGGGGAGTCCCAAGCTAGATGTCAGAGGCAGCAGCAACATGTACCAGGCTCTACATCTCTTCATCTCAAAGCAAGTACCAGGGTGAAAAAAGCAAGGCTACAGAGATTTGGTTAAGAGAAGGAAGGGGATGAAAGGAAAATGACCAGACATGGACCAGAACATTCTGTTCATTTACAAACAGTGTTTAGGGTCAAACTTGTAAAAATAAAATTCCATATAAATCTCAGGACAGGGCTTCTCAGGGTCAAACATGTTCGTTCTCTTCTTCTCCCCTGAGGTTTGAGCCTCATCCTCTGAGGAATAGAGCAAAGCAGAGGCAAAAGACCTAAGAGGTCAAGTGTTTCTCCTGTCCAGAGAGTCTGTTGAGATGTTTTGCTGGCTATCAAAAGTCACTAGCATTTCTCCCGACCCACATCTACAACTCCAAAATCAAAGCTGCTTTGGCCAAGATGCCAAAGTAGCTGGGTCTCCCAGGCTCTGATGTCCAGGAAGTGCTGCCCAGGGCTAGGTATGGGGAGCTGCCAAGAGCACTGCCCCAGCTCACATGGGGTAGTTGAGAACAACATCCTGCTTGGCGAGCTCCAACAACATAGGATCATCGAAGAACTTGCTGATGCTCACATCTTCGCTCAGACCCTGGGGTTGGGGAAGGAAAGGATAGTGTAAGAGCTGGGGCAAATATGATCTATTCTCTGGTAGAGGGGGAAGGAAAGGTGAAGAACGTAAGTTGGGCTGATACAAATCTCTGGACAAGGCTGCCTGTTTCAGAAAGAGCAATGATTTCTCTCAGGGAAAGGAGAAGACTTTTTCTGTGTCCCTGTTGTCCTAGCAAAATAGTATCCCCACCAATGCCTGCAGCTGGTAGGAAAGTTGTAGAAATCACACATGCCATAAATACTGCTTTACCCATTGGCCCACCAGGAGAGGAATCCATAAGAATGGACACTGAGTGGTTTCTGGGGAATGGGAACATGTACCTTCCTACGACGAGTCTTGATCATGAACTCCCGGGCCAAGTGAGGAGCTGGCTGTGGCTCCAAGGGACGGATGACAATGCTTTTATCCAGTGGGTCACCAGGTACAATCTATAACATAGTGGCACATACATGAGAGAGCGAAGGCTCCAAAGTCCTGGAGTGCAAACCATCTCAACAGAGCCCGATCAATGTCTCACCTTCCTTTAAGACTCACCTGCCAATGGTGGAAAACAGACAGAGAGAAGGCTTGTCCCTGGGTATGGGTCCGGAGGTCAGTTTCAAAACCAAATGAGTCAATAGCTGGGATGAAGGCCTTGATGGTATAGAGTGGAGAGCCTGGGATAGGTGCATCCTGTGTCACATGGCCTCTGAGAAACACAGACAGAAATTGAACTCCATGCCCTGGGAATATTAGCTATCATGGTCAAGTAAGCACTAATCATTGGCCAACCCTAAATCTACCCTAAACTGAAGCTATCAACTTATAAAAGAGAAAATTGGAGGTTAGACATTAGGTAGAGTGTTATCAATGTGCCCCTTACAGGGCCATAGGAGAAATTTCTTTAGGAAAAGGAGTAAGAGCTAGAATCCAGCTGGAATTAGAGTTAGAGGCCTTCCTGGGTCACCTCTCAGACTTCTCCCAACTTTTCAGATAACAACTTCCACCATTCCCCAAGCTAGTGGTTGAGTGTCTGATTCTGGAGATGACTAAGAGCTAAGAGTCAGTAAGGACCTCTCTGAACAGGCAGCTGGAAAAGCAGGAAACTCTGCTTGGTACCCACTCCCTGTTGCTTCTTCCTTTGGGGAAATTTCTCAGCATGCTTGGTCTTGAGTGGGGTAAAACAATTCCTTTCTCCTCCCCCATTAAAGCTGGGGTATCTCTCCCAAGGATGCTAGATCTGCTCACCTGCGCCTGGCCAACACAGTATAGACTGCAGAGACACAGTCTGCAGGGGCTTGAACTTCCACAAAGTAGTAGGGCTCCATTAGACGGGGGGTTGCCTGCAACATAGGCAAAAGAGAGAAGTCTTCAGCTTGGGAAGAGGTGAATAAGGGAACCAAAAAGAATGGATGGGTGAGGCCAGAGTATGGAGTCTCTTAAGAGCTCAGCTCCCCACAGATATTCTCAGTTGTTGACTAGGTCAAGTGCTTTCTAGAGATGGATAAGATACTACCCCCCAATCCTTCCATTTTGTTTGCTCATACCATGAGGAAGGCAGAATAGACAACCCTCCTGGCAGTGGGAATGATCTGGCCCCCTCCTCGGTGCAATGGTTCCTGGGCAACAACTGCATCCAAGATCTTGAATTTCACATTGCGAATCACTGGGAATGAAGAGAAATGGGTAGAGTATGAGACAAAAATGGCCAAAATCATAGACATCCCATAGTGATTCAAGTGAGAAAGAGAGCAAAATAATTGCTGCTCATCAAAACAGCATGTAGCAGAAAATCTTAAGGAGCGAATTCTACCAGGCTATGCAGGGGTTTTAGGGAGATGGCTAGTATCTGTTTCAGGCCTAAAGCAGACTACTACATCTTCTCTAACAGACTGGCAAGCCTGGCTAATGTGGCCCACTTCTTTGTAAGAATATAGCTAGCTATTTCCTTCCATGCAGGCCCAAAGTCTCCCCTCTCCCCTGAGTAGATCCGAAAGGCACCTTATGGATCTGTAGACACAATGGTACATCTAACTTGTGCCAATGGAGGCATGTGGTACAGAATGAATGAGGAGGTTTGGAGCAAGGTAAAGGTTTGCCCTCTGCTTTGCCATTAAGTGCATTGCACAGGTCTCAGAGATGGGGAGAGGACAGAATTCCCTTTAGCCAGGTGAGAAGCCCGTGAACTTACATTCATCACAGAGGGGCCCTTCTCTGGTGCCCCACTGGAACCCTTGGACAATGCTATCCTTCACTGAGCCCAACAGAGCTTTATCCACCTGTAGAGAAATATGAGGGTAACTCAGCTGCACTTCTCATCGTAATTCATGGGACCAACAAACTTAGAGTAGAATAAGAAAAGGGAGATAAACCTCAGAGGGGTCTTCTATTTCATGAGAGGATATCAAAGCTCTTTTAGGAACTGGGAGAGCATTTTCATCCTCTCTTCTCATTGAGATCTGTCTCCTCCTCACTTAGTTCTCATGAACAAACCACCCAATAGTTCCCCTGTACCTCTGAGGGCAAAGTGTCATCCACAAGAATGTTGGGACCAGTGGCATCAGGGCCAAAGGCCCAAATAGAACGAGCAGCCAGCAAATCCCAGTCATACTTTGTCTGGAAGAACTCGCCTAACTTCTTCCTGAGAAGTGAAAGAGAAAGTGGAGGTGTTGGTCATAGCTCCATTCCGAATGGCCTTTTTGATAAAACAGATTTCCAAGTGTTCTTCTCTAGCAGATTATAATGAAATCTTCCTTATTCTCTTCCCTGGAAATGGGTACATTATGAGAGTAATAGCAGAGGGACACTGATAGAACACTCCTTTGACCATACTACATAGTTCCCAGGAGGTCTGGGTCAACAGATGCACCTTCTCTTTGCTGTCTGCCCTTTGACCAATTCCCCTTCAATTCTGGACAAGAACCTCATTCCCACCTGTTCCAAGTGATCTGAACCACTTCATTCTCTATGTCCTCAGCCAGACCCTTCTCAAGAGGCTCAGCAATCATGGTAATCTTGTTCCTGTATAGAAAAAAAGTAAGTTAATAAGGAAAGGTCAAAACAAGGCAAAGAGAAGGCAGCATTGACTCTTGCCAAATTCATAACTTTAAGAGTCCTGCCTTCTACTCTATAAGGCAGGAGAGACAAAATAGTGTTTGTATGCAAACCGAAAGCATCAGCTCCTAAGCAAGGGGACAACCTTACTTACTTCTTATTGGGTGTTTCAGCAAAGCACTTGAGAGAAGAAGTTTCTACCACCGTCTCACAAAATGTGACAACTGGGTCAGCCACCTAAAAAAGTGAAGATGAGTAGTTAGAGGGTTTATTGGAGTAGGACTGTGCTCTCCCACCCAAAAGAAATCAACGGCTTTTTAGGACCTATTCCTCTCAGGAATTCCCCCAGCAGCTAATAACTTAAAAAGAAGACTATAGGGAAATATGGTCTGCTTGCACTATCATCAGAAAACCAAAAAAGAGAGTAGAGAAATGAAAGAGGAGGAATCCTAAAGGGCTGCTGGTGGCCCAAGGATCCCATGATATCTGGCCCATTTCATAACCCATTATATAGTCCTCCCACAGGTCTTCACATAGTCATATCCCTTTGGAAAGCCAGAGCTGTCAGTACCAGAGCAAGGTAATGGAGGGAGAACAAAGACTCTAGTGATCACTAAGAGAAACTTTTTATGGAATGGGAAACAGATCCCAAAGGATAGAATTTAAGAAGATAAAGATGACTTATATGAAGTGATGCAAAGTGAAGTTAGCAGAACTGGGAGAACATTATACACACTAACTGCAATATCATATGATGATCAACTATGAATGACTTGGCTTTTCTCAGCAGTAGTGATCCAAGACTATCCTGTAGCGTTTACGATGAAAAATGCTGTCTAACCCCAAAGAAAGAACTGATGGAATCTGAATGCACCGAAACATATGTTTGAAAAAACTTTATTTTTTTGGGTCTATACATGGTTAATATGGAAATATATATTTTATGTTTTATCTCTATTTTATTTTAATAACAAAGTTCCACATAAGTTTTCCATAGTTATAGGACTCATGTTGTCTCCCTCCCTTCTTCCTTCCTCCCTCCTGGAATTGACAAGTGATTCAATCTGGGTTATACATGTATTATCATGTAAAACATATTTGATGGCAATATATTTTGTATGACTACAGATGTATAATTGTTATCAAATTGTTTGCCTTCTTAAGAATGGGGGAGGAGAGGGAAGGAAGGAGAGAATCTGTAATTAAAATGTTTTTTAAATGAATGTTTAAAAATATTACATATAATTGGGGAAAAATATAAAATAATTCTAAAAGCGAAAAGATAAAGGTGACTTTGGGACAGACCTGGAGATTTGAAGCCATCAGATCTGGCTTCTACTCTCTTCTTACAACTAACCACTGTGGGCATGTGATGAGGCCCTCGAGGGCAAAACATCAAGGGAATAGAGAGAAATGACAGCCTTATTCCCAGTGTTAATCTATGCTCCCTTGCCCTATCAAAAACTAGGTTAGGAAATAAAGGAGTAGAGAAAAAGGCTGATAGACATAAAAGCACCCTACTAAATTGGTACCAAAAGAAGAATTCACAAAAAAAAGTGGGGAGTGGGGAAGAGAAGGTACATGCCCTTCTTTCGTAAAGATTCTCTCAAAAATAAAGGAACTCTTGGGGCACCTAGATAGCTTCAGTGGAAAGAATATCAGGCCTATAGATGGAAAGTCCTGGATTCTAATTGGGTCTTAGACATTTTCTAGCTGTGCGACCCTAGGCAAGTCATTTAACCCCAGTGATCTGCTATTCTGCCTTTGAACTGATACTTAATATCAATTCTAAGACAAAAGGTAAAGATTTTAAAAAGATAGGAATTTTTTCTAAAATTTTGGTTTGGGGTTCCAACACTGGAATGATCTAAGAGAATAGGATAGTTTAGATACCTTTCCACCAAGCTTCATTTAGTCATTCAGAATCTTATTGTACCCTTTCATCTCCAGAATTTTCAAGGAGAAATACATAGTTTTCACTGGTAAAATTCAGTCTTGAACTAGAAGCCAAGCTACTGGCCCGGGAGGGTTAGGGAAAAGGAACAGGACATTACCTTGATGTCTATCTCTGAGTACATCTTCCGTAAGTCATGCATTACGCAGTCCAAGTAGAGCTCCCCAGTGCCCAGGATCACGTGTTCCCCAGATTCTTCCACCTGAAATACAATAGCTCTTGTAGAGATCTCAATCCGGGGTTCAACAATGCCAGCAACCACTTATATAAACAGAATTAAGAAGACCACGGAGGAGGAACCCAGTATCCTATTACTTTTGCATAGGTCAGTCCTAGGCTCTCTTAAAAGGTGACACTTAAGCTGGGATTAATTCAAACTATACATTGGGCAGTTTCAAAATCGATTAGGGTTTAACATCCACCAGTCCATGTAGCTTTTGAAAAAAAAAAACTGTCTCAAAAGTCACAAACCCCAGGCCACCCTCTAACTGTCACAAACCCGGGGGCATGGCTAATTTAGCACAACTCAGGAATCCACTTCCATATTAAAGGACAGTATCAGGCACTTTGGGGAGAGAGAAAGAAAAAGGAGTTGGTCTGCATCCAGTAGTAATGCTGGTATGGGGTTGAAACCACTGACAGCTTGGGGCTAGCAGTGACCGGCAGAGGGCTGGATTTACTTTTGCCTCTTACAGCAGCTAATGAAACAAACAGTACCAACATGGCAGCTGTGGAGTATGAGTCTGTGGGGCCTGGAACACACCTTAGTGGTGAGGGAAGGGTAGCTCTTGTTGACCTTTCGTAGACCATCCAACATCTTGGGTAATTCTGAGGGGTTGACTGGTTCCACTGCGATCTTGATGACTGAAGTGGTATTAAACTTTAAAGGTCGGAAGATCTGAGCCTGAGAATTAAAATACAGAGAAGTGAGGCCACCTGGCTTAAATGGCAGCTAGAGAAGGCTGTGGTAGTTGACATAGGACAAAGGTTCAGATCAGGAAATAAGAACCCCCGAGGAGCCAGAATTAGGTGTTTTAGGCAGAAATTCAGATGCTTCTGAGTAGTCTAAAGATCTGCTTCACCCCACAGATTCTGGGGATCCAAAGAGTGGTCTGTAGATAAAAAGAGGGCTCCCTGAGCATACCCCAACCAACAAAAATGTCCTTGTGCAAGGAGAAAACCAATGAGGTATGACCTTGGTCAAGCCAGTATCAGAGAGCAGAGGAAGGATAGGGGCTGGTATCCTATAAAGTCTTTGTGGCTCTGGTGCCCACTACTAACACTGACTGTTGCTCCCAAGTACCATGTAAGTTGAGTACAATCTAGGCAGCTATTTCACAAGGCCATACCTCCTCATTGCCTCGGGGCTCAGTGATTGTAGCAGTCTTCACTATAGGCTGATCCACACCCTCAATCAAAACCCAGTTGCCTGCAGGAACTCGATTCACTTCAATGTGGTACCTGGAACCCAACATAAGAATGATACAACTAGGGCACAGCAAGTAGTAGTTTTTATAGCTGCAATACAGAAAAAGGGACTATGTACCAATCATGTGAAAACTATTCTCTACTCCTGCAAGCCACTTAACTCAGCAATATTCAAGGGAATGTACATGAACTAGGAATAAGGAAATACAGGCTGGGAGGAAGATAGAGGATACTTCAATGAAAGGATGGGTCTCTTGTGGATGTTGAGCCTTCTCATTTCCCTAGCACAGTCACCAAACATGGGAAATGACAAATAGCTCAATTACCTTGGGGAGGTGTACAGCAGACATATCCCTGCCACATGCCAGACAATGGAGCTGAGCTTAAAGGGTGATTATAGAACAGGCCAAGATTGCCAAACACTAATAGAAACAAGTCCACTAAATCATATGTATGGTTCATTCATTCCTGTGGGTCTCATGTCTTAGAAAACCACAATAAATTATCTATGTATTAGTATATATATTTTTTTACTTTTTAAAACATTTTCCAATTCCATTTTAATCTGGGTTGGGTCTCATTTGGTGTGTTCTGAGTTTGACAACTCTAGGTTAGGTTACAGAAAAGAATGGAAATCCTCCTACAGAGAGGTTCAGCTAAAAACTACCAGGACCAATAAAATGGAATCTACTACCATAGGAGATAACAGGAATCAAGATTTCTTAACCACACTCTTAGAGAACCAGACTGCCACCATTTTCCTTCCCGGGACAGACCCCCTCCTCATATCCTGGACAGCACAAACACTGATGCTGGCGCCATCTGGTGGTACCTGGCAACAGAAATCCACAGCCGGCCCACAGTGCAGATCTGGGAATCCTCTTCATCTTCCAAAGTATAGTTTTCTCCAAGCACCTTCACAGGCTGCCCAGCATGGATGGTACCACTCAGTACCCGCCCAAAGGCATGGAACTGCACCCCATCATCAGTACTGTACATTTTGGTGGTGTGGCACATCAGAGGCCCCTAGTAGAGAGTCAGAGAACAGCCCTGTTTATACACGCTCTATAGGAGAAGGCAATGCTAGCTTTCTAGGACTGAGATATGCGCTCTTTGGACATTGTTCAAGAAAAACTACTCTATTTGAGGAGAAAAAAACTCAACACTGTACTTTCCATAGTCAACAGAAAGGTTGAGAGTTGACGACAGATGATTTCTATCTCCAATTTTTTGGAGGGAGAGGAGAAAAGAACCAGGTAACAAAAGGATGAAGATTCTTTCTGCTGAAAATATGAATTCTGAGGTTCAAATGTCTATGCCTTCCTGTTAAAAATCTGCTCTGGACAGGGAATGGCAGGAAAAAGAAGATCAGTATAGAGAACATAATCAGAGGGGAAAGAGCAGAGAAAAAGCAGGGAACAGAGGGAGGGGGAGCAACAGTGTCAGCCAAACAACAGGTTTCCTTACATCAGGATCACAGTCGCTCATGGCCTCACCAAGGTCTGAGTCTACACCGCCGGTATAAGTATGCTCAATCTTAGGCTTGGCGCCCACCTTTGGAGAAGGAATATGCTGCACACACATATCTACAAAGCCTGTGATAAGAAAGGAAGAGAGTGCCATGATCATTCCCTCTCTCTCAAGAAAAGCCCATCCCTTCCAAAGGAGTGAGGTGGCCAGGACACAGGGCCATTTGGTGGCCTGGGTGGGGCAAGGTCATCCCAGTGGTGGGTGGGTCACTGATACTTACCTGGCAAAAGATTTTAGAGTTCAACCAAAAGCTCCAGGAAGCTTTCATGATTCATAATCCAGGTATTTATGCAGATTATACACTAAACCAGACATTCTCGTGTCACCTTTCCTCACCTAACCCTTCAGAATTATCCCTGATCCAATGCCTCTTTTCGGAGTACTGTATTCTACTTCTGTTTTTAATGTAGTTTTTTTCTCCCAGTTTCTCTAGTAAAATGTTAGCAGTTTTCCAGAATGGGGAATCTTCCCAACTTTACTATGAATCCCAAGTGCTGGGCCAGAGTGAGCATTTTGTACCTCCAGAGCATAAGTACTTGCTAACCAGCAATACTCATCTGGGGAGATCCTGCAACAATCCATCCAAAAACTATCTAAATTACACTTTAAAGTCCTCTGAAGAGGTCACATTTATCCTTGCTTTCCCCTGAGATGCAGGTTACCCTCCTCAGTGATTTCAAACTCTAGGTCCTGAGGCCATCTATCAAGAACAGAAGTGAGAAAAGCATTTAATTGTTCCACTCTTACTGCATGCTCTCAAAAACTGTCTCCAAGCATTCCAGGGTGGGTAGGTGATTTTTAGTATCTCTTGGCATGCAGGATTATTTTATTACCTGTGAACTCCCCAAAGAACTTTTTGCAGACCAGCCTAAGGAGAGGGCGTATGTTCAACTTCAGCTCCTCTTTGGTGAGGTGGATGCCCAGTTCATCCAGGGTCCTTGGGAGGCTGGTGTCCACATCTCCCACGACCTGCCATGACATAAAGTCACTAAGAACGTCAAAGTTGGCTCCAGGATGTGACCCCAGAAAAATAAATGGGCAAGGAGCCTCAGGGGGCCATTGGTTTGGCCAAGAGGAGGGTCCAAAGGACAAACAGCAAGAGTCCCTGGGGCTGGAGCTGCCACCAAAGACAACAGTGAGGGGGCTGAGAGGAATTTGACTTTGGTTCCCACCCCCATATGGAAACATCAGAGTTGGAAAATTATGGCCTGCTTGGGTTAGAGGCCCCTGGAAGCTGGTCATTGGGAAAGAATTAGACCAGACTCTCCCAAAAGCTGCTGTTCTCCTCTCAAGGAGACAGAAGGCTCTCAGTGCTGCCACCTTGTGTTAAAAGCAGCACTTCACCTTGGCCAGGCAATCATCCACACCTCTCCCCATGCCAGTGTGACTGGGAGCAACAGAACCAAAAAGGTCCCTTGGCAGTGATCAAAGCTAGTGTGGGGGTTGGACAGACATCACCCTTCTTCTCAGTGAGGCTGAACCTAAATCATCCTCCATACTCTCAGGGTCTCTTGAGAGGGTAAGACTATAAATTTCTTTTAATAGCCCTAGCTGTTCATTCAAAGTTCCCTTACCAAACTGGTCCCAATTTGGCCTTATTTTGCATTTCTCTGATTGTGCTTCTTTTGCTCCAACCAAACTTTGCACTCTCAGTCACTGTGCACCCTATAGCTGGAATCCTGGGATACCTTTCCCTGCCCTGCCACTGCCTATCCCTCTGCATCTCCATTTACTGACAGCCCAGCCATCTCTGGCAGTAAACAGTTTAAATATGGTACAACTGGCAACAGCTGGGAGGTGGGTGATCTGAGATACAAGTGTATGGAAAACTTCTTGGAGAGGACAAGCCTCTCCCAGGAGTACACCAGAACTGTTCCTGCCCCTGAGCAGTTCCTGGATCTTTATTGTCTTTATTGTCTTCTTCCATCTCCAAGTGGGCAATCCTACTCATGATTACCGAGCACCCTTTTTCAGAAAATGGAAGGCCAAAGGGAACCATGTTCATTATTACTGATGCTGCTTAGATAAAGCAACTGCTGGGATTTTATACTAAGGCATTGAGTGTTTCAGTAACCAGACTAGAGATTTTAAGCCTCAGGAGAGACATCATCCAGCTCAAATGCCATCTCTTCTAAGATGTTTTTCTTGATGCTTTCAGCTACAAGTGACTGTTTTCAATTGAATCAGAAGCCACTTGAAGACAGGAATTCTATTGTACTCCACTCCATCTTCCCTTCCCATTCAATGGAACCAAGCCCACATCAGTGCTCAATAGATGCTCAAAAGACCAATTACTATCCTAATAAATGGTAACATACACATAGGGTATACTTAGGAATGGAGAGAGTCATTCACCATGACTTGGCTCAGAAGAGCAGAGAAGATCTGGGCAGGGAAGGGATCTGAAGATATGGGAAGACAGATTGACATATTCACCTCTACTCACCTGAGCTAAGATCTTATAAAGAGGCTCTAAGACAAACTCCACAAAACTTCGCTGGGAACTGCTGGTTGGGGCCTTTTTGGTAAACTTCCGCCTAAAGAGTAAGAGAAAAGTTAGCTGCAGATATCTCTGGAAGACACAGTGCAAATCATTCAGGGGGTTTTAAAGTCAGTCAGGGGATGAGAGAAGAAAGTAAAAACTGTCAGAGATGGATACCTGCCCTGGGACCTCATCACTCAAGCTCAGTCAATTACTGAACTTCAGACATTGGCAGTGCCCTCCTCCCCTAACTGGCTAAATCCTTTCAGAACCTCCATTTATAGGAGGATGTCCAGCCTGGCTCAGTCGCCATGCCTTCATTGTCCAGCCTGGCTCAGTCGCCATGCCTTCATTCCTGACTCTCCGCAGTTTCTCTACCATGTCCCTGAGTGGGTACCCTCATTTCTGGCCTCAATCCCCCTCTGTTTTTCAGTGTCCTTTCATGTGTTATCTTCTCTACTGAAATGTAAGTTTCTTGAGGGCAAGGTCTATCTTTCTGATATCTAGTGCTGCACAATTCTTGGCACTTGGCACATGCTTAATAAATGCTTATTGACTTAAAAAACAATAGCATCTCCCAGTTAGAACCAATTAAGTCACAGTCATGTAAGAAGAAGAGGACCAGTTTATGCCACCAAAAGCTTTGGGTTTAGCCTTTATGAGCTCTCCTCAATGGTCTCAATTATTGGGAGGCAGCATCACTTAGAAAACGGATCAACCTCTGGGGGAAGAGGAAGTCTTCATGCAACTTACGTTTTAGGATTGAAGTAAATGTCACCCCATAGCCTCTTGGCAAATTCTTGGTAATTGATATCACCTACAAGACAAGGCAAAAAATGATAATCCACCTTCTACCTGGAGGGCTAGTATGAATCCTTTAAATTATCACTACTGGTTCCTAAGTAAGAGTACCAAGAACCTTCTTTTTCCAGGTTTAAAAGTTGTGATCAGGGAAGTTAGATGGCACAGTGGACAGAGTGCCAGGCCTGGAGTCAGGAGCACCTAGGCTCAAATCTGGCCTCAGACACTTCCTACCTGGGTGACCCTGGGCAAATCACTTAACTGCAATTGCCTACAGCACTTGCCCTTCTATTCTACAACTGTCAATAGGTCAGAAGGTAAGGGTTAAAAAAAAAAAAAAATGGCCCATGGGCACATGGAAAGTGAGATAGAAAGAAGCAACTGATTCAAAGTGAATGAGTGAGGGTGCAGAATAAGACACACATTTTTGGACAGAGCCAATATGAAAATTTCTTTTATCTTGACTATGCATATCCATTTTTATTTTATATATTTATTTATATATTTTGTTATTTTTTAAATCCTGCCCTAACGGAACATAAGGAAAGAGCAGGGGAAAAAAAGGAAAAGAAAAGAAAAGACATCTTTTTAAAAGATGTAGAGAAGAGAACAGGGAGAAGGCCACAAAAAAGCAGACAAGCATGACAGCTTAGAAAGTTACAGGTTGAGTTTATTATATACTTAAAAACTGAAGCAAGCTGTACATAATAGAAATCAGCAGTTTCATGTATAGTCCTCTTCTTCTGTTCTACTATGCTCACAAAAATACCCATTTTGTGTGGTATTTGTTAAGTTCGGCCCAAAAATAAGCATAACAGTCAATGAGATCATGCTGAGGACAAAACTCAACTTAAGTCTCCTTTGTACTCTCTAGTACCAGAAGGAAAAGATGACTGATAGTTCTTTTGACTTTCTTGTTCATCATTCTCTGCTAGCAGTGACAATCCATCATCCCCCTCTTTTCTCGGTGATTCATGGAGAAGTTCCAGACTGCTACCAATTTTAACAACCCTAATGCCTACAGCCCACTTGGTCCACTTGACTTCTGCAGTCCCCCTGCCCTGACTGTATGCTAGTTGGGCTGTAAGCTCTGATCTTGGTCAAGACAGACTGATCAACTCAGCTCTTTAGAGGTTGGATTCAGTCCCGATCCAGCTGAGTCTCCCACTGGGCCAAATGACAAGCTGAAATCTAGTGGTCCTGGGAGATTCTGCTATTACACTTGCATCTCTACAATTTCCTTTACATAGAAATCTTGATCTGGATATCCTTTTACCATTTCAGACTTAATATGTCTAAAATCAAAATAATTCTTACTTCTCCTATTCTCTTACATCCCAAACTAGCTCCATCTATTTCTATGAGGGCTTCTATCCATTTCCAGAGCCACAAGATATCATGGGAGTCAGCCTTAATCTTCCTTCTCCCCCTTTCAACCCCTTTTAGTTCTAGTCACCAAGTCCTATTGATTCTTCCCTAAAATATTTCTTAGAGATGTCCCTTTTCATCTAATATCATACTATTCCTAAAGATTAATTATTACATTTATTCTCTCCCTCCTGACCTAGCTTGCTTCCTGTTATACCTATATATTTTTCTTTTTTCTTTTTCCCTAAAACTCTTACCTTCTGTTTTAGCATCCATACTAAGTATTAGTTCCAAGGCAGAAGTGTTTAAGTAAGGACTAGGTAATTGGGGCCAAGGTCATATAGTTGGGAAATGTCTAAGGCCAAATTTGAATCCAGGTCCTCCCTACTCCAGCCCTAGCACTCTGTCTACTGTGCTACCTTACATCTTTATTTCTGATTCTCATAGGTGTTAATCCCACTCCCTCCTAATTTTATTTTGTATTTATTTTATATAGATCCTATATTTACTTATCTGTGACTATTTTGTGTTTCTCCAATAGAATGTAAGTTCTCACTTTTGTTTCTGTATCCCTAACTCAAAGTATAGTGTTTGATATATACACACACACACACACAAATGCCATATTGATCTGCCCAAAACTCCACTCTGCACATGTAGGCTTCCCACTCAAAAACCTCCCATGGTTTCCCATGGGATTCAGGATAAAGTTTCAACTCTTCAGCCTGATATTTAAGACCTGCATTTGACCACTAACTCTTTGGCTGTCCTACCTAGTCATCTGCAAAACTTTGTTCCTGCCAAACTGATGTAATCATTGTTTTCTGAACATGCCATGCACATGCCTAGGTCCATACCTATTCTCACACTTGGAATGCCTCCCCTTGTTCTCTACTTGTCTAACTCCTTCACTTAATTAAAAATCCAACCCAAATATAACTTTGGGGCATACTTCTTCCTCTGAACTCCTGTGTCACTTACTACTTATTATCGCTGATATCTAATTGACTCTTAGCTTTTGCTACTGAATTGTTATTCATCCCTCACTCTCATGTCCTCTCCTCTCTGAGGGTTAGGATTGTGTCTTCCAAGTCTACCTATCTATCTGCATCCCTGGGGCCCAGATCATAACTCTTGCTACAAATACGGACATCGACAAGACAAAACTATATGCTTCTAGTATATTCCCCTTCTGTGCTTTCCAAATATTAAACTAACATAGACAGAGGATAGGAATTTGTCTCTCCTGTTTCTCAAGACTTCTGGCTAATAGTTAACATGATATAGCTAAATTACAGCTGCAAAAAGGGTTCCCATGATTTTGCTTTATATATTACATATACTCTGCCATTTGTAATAGGTTCTTACTGTCTACACTAGTGGGTCTCAGTCTGATACTAGATATCAGGCAATCTATGCTTGAAAAGGCCTTCTGAAATGAAGTCCAATATCCCCATTTGTCTTTCTTTTTTTAGTTCTTAGAAAGAGGTATTTACTGAGATATAACAGTAAGAGCAGTTGGCATAAAAACATCCCCACCAAAATCTGTAACTTACTCTCCCCACCAATCTATATGGAGTCTTGGGGAAAGGGGGCTCAAGTTTAGAATAAATCTTCTCATTCTAAAGATAGGAAGTCCTAGGTTCAAATCTAGCCTCAGACACTTCCTAGCTGTATTTACCCCAAGCAAGCTGTAAACCCCACTGCCTAGCCCTTATACTTAAAAAAAATTATTATTAATAATCTTTATCTTCCATCTTAAAATCAATACTGTATATTGGTTCCAAGGTAGAAGAGCAGTAAGGGCTAGGCAATGGGGGTTAAGTGACTTGCCCAGGGTCACACAACTAGGAAGTATCTGAAACCAGCTTTGAACCCAGGACCTCTCATCTCCAGGTCTGGCATTCAATCTGCTGAGCCACCTAGCTTCTCCCCTTACTGCTTTTCTGCCATGGAACTGATAATTAGTATTGATTCTAAGACAGACAATAAGAGTTAAAAAAAAAAAAGACCCAATAATATATAAAGACTGAGAATAAAGACTGAGAATCTTCAAGGACCAGGGAGGCTTAGATATGAAAGCTACAGGCTTTCAATTTGGGGAGCTGGGGCAGGAGCTCCAAAGTAAAGAAGCCAAGAAGCTCATATAATAGATTAACTGAACATCCACAGAAAGAGGACTATACATACTCACTGCAAATCCAATATAGAGACCTTTGAACCAGTCTTCTCAGGAACCTTGGCAGACTGCACTGAACTACTAGAAAGGCCAATGATAACAGATGCTCTGTATCTAACTAATGTGCCCCAAAGTACTTTGTTGGCTTAAGGCATTCCTGGTTTCAGGGTATGTACTATATCAGGAGAGTTTTCATTCTAAAGATTTATTCCTCCCTTTTTCCCATCTTTTTTTTCTACCACTTAAGCTTCTTTAACATTCAGAATTCACTTGATCCCAAAAAGTGGCCTGGGGAAGGAAAAGAATACTCAAGATGAGGATAGAAGTCAGAAAAAAGCTCCCACAGAGGACTCTGGCGGGATGCCAAAATCTGACCCATTCAGGATGAGACTGTTGAAGTAAAAGACAGCTTACCAAAAGTGTCGGCATAGATCTTGGCAAAGGAGCCCAGTGTGAAACAGATGCTGTATTGGGAGCTGGAAAAACAGACGTTGCCCAGAAGCGGGGAGAGGATCAGGTTCTCATCAGTGGAATACATGCTGAAACAGAGACGGCCACAAATAGAATGACAACCGGTACAGATGCTTGGACGACAGGCTAGTATTGACACATGGCATGTGTCTTTGGGTGGGATAGTATTACCACACAATCCAATCGCCTAAATGGGCTTACATAATAGGCTCGGCATTGCCAACAGTTTGACCCAAGAGAGTGATATGATGGAGTAGTTTCCTAACTCATTAACAAGCTGACTTCCCAGAGTTGGTAATATTATACATAATTTTGGAACAAGTTAACTGCCCTGGACTAACAAGGGGCAAACTAGAGGCCAAAGATTTTACAAAAGAGAACACATATCAACTGTGCTAAGATATGAAAGAATTTCAGAGAAATGGCAATTATACTAACACACTTGGAATAGTCCCTCATGCAGACACTTGTCTTGCCCAGGTCACACTCTGAGGCCACATTTGAACCCAGGTCCTCTCAACTCCAAGCCTGGCTATCTGACATTGTGCTGGGATAGCTGCCCCTTTACTTTGAATCTTAAGAGTTTCTATTTTTTTTTTTTTTTACACTCACAAACTGAAACACGGTCTGAGTTTAGGCCTATGAATCAAGCTCTCCTAACTCTGTCCTAATATAGGATCACAGATTTAGAACTGAAAGGAATCTTGGGAGTTGTATGGGACAGAACTAGTCCAATGCCTTCATTTTTAAAGATGAGGATACTGAGGAGGAGTGAGATTTGTAGATTTGCCCAATATTATATAAATAAGTAGCAGGACTAAGATTTGAACCTGTCTCTAAAACCCATCATTTCACCTATGGTACCATAAAAATTCATTAAGACCATTTTGATGCTTAGTCTCCTCTTCAGTCAAAACAAAAACTTCTCTCCCATTTTGCTTTTGCCACTGAACTACCTGAGCAAAGGACATCTTTATCTGTGGTCCCTTACCAAGTGAATCAGACACTAAGATCTAAAAGTCTAACCATGAATACTTTTTTTATCCCTTTGCCTTTACCCTCATACTCTCATTACATAACATCCTCTCCCTGAAGATTCACTCTCATAAGCCTTTACACTTGTTCTCTTTCTGCACAAAGAACCTTTACAATACTGCCAGACAAAACTCCCTAGAACTAACATCTCTGCTCAAAATCCACCAGAAGTCCCCTCTTTTAGACTAAACTAATTTTAAACTCTTTATTAGCCTGGCATTCAACACCCTCTGATCTGGTGCCACCCTATTTTCCCAGTCTTACCTCATAATGATATTTATAAGTTTTACATTTTAAATCCACTATATTGTGAAAATAGAATTACCCTCCTTTTGTCTTTTAATGTAATCAATCAGCAACTTTTAACTTGATCAATCAAGAACTTTGGAATTCCCCTCCTTTCTAACTTAATCAGTCAGAAACTTGAAGATCCTTTTGATCAAATCCTCAGAGACAAGAGGCGGATCCCACAGGCACTGCCCCCTGAGTAGTGACAGAAACTATGACTGGTTCCTGAGATGTGAGTGGGAGAGCAGAACTCAGGGAGCCCTCACTCTCTTCAGCGGGACAAGCGCTTCTGTCAGGACATTCTCTTGGGCGTGAGACTCTCTTTGGCAGCTCAGTCTTGGCAGCTCATACCCTCTTTTGGTTGGAGACACTCTCATGAGCTGGTGAGATTTGCATTCACACTCTGGAGGCACTTGGATTCCAACTCAGACACTGACTGAAGGAGCTCTCTCTTGGATTGGTGAGACTCTTGCTGAGTAAGAGGATTGGTGAGACCTAAGGAAGCCTTCATTGGTGGTGAGCTGGATCCTATCAGATCAGCACTTAGGATATTTAGCTAGGCAATATTTTCTACCTTCTTCCTACATTTCCCTCTTTTTAAAAAAAATTTCTATTAAACCAAATTGTTAAAAGCTACTAACAGCCTCATAAACTAATATTTAATTATTATAAACGGTGACCACAACCTTTTTTAACTATTACAATATCAACTGGGCAGTCATAACTATAAAGCAATCCTTCTATTCCTACCTAATTGCCTCTTCCACTGATCATTCTCACAATATCTCCTTCCCCTACCTTTTCAGCCAAGAATATTATCTTACACTTCAGAAAACATCACGGTGATTAGTAGAAAGTTCTTTCTTTTCTCCTCCTCACTGCACATTCCACTGACATCGTCCCCCATTATGTCCTCCTTCACTGCTGTCTCTGATAAAGAGGTGATCCTTCTTGCCATGGCCAAGCCTTCTCCATGTTCCCTCCATCCCTTCGACAATAGAAAACCCTATCATCTATATTCTAACTTTTTAAAATCACTTACTTTCCATCTTAGAGTCAAATATTGGTTCCAAGGCAGAAGAGTGGTAAGGGCTTGACAATGGGAGTTAAGTGACTTGCCCAAGGTTACTCAGCTAGGAAGTATCTGAGGGCACATATGAACCCAGGACTTTCTATCACTAGACTTGGTGCTCTGTCCACTGAGTTACCTGGCTACCCCTAGAATGCCTTGGCCTTCCTTCAAGACTTGGCTCAAGTGCCATTTTCTGGAGACCTTTCTGGGTTCTCTTAGCTGCTTGACTAGCCTTCCCCATCTAAGGCTACCTTCCATCTACTTTGTGTATGTCTTATAAATTTACAGATAGTGTGCATGCGTGTACACACACACACACACACACACACCCCATCACTGAAATGTAAATTCCTTGAGGGCACGGACTTTTCTCTGTATTCCTAGAAATTAACACAGGGCCTGGCATGTAGTAAGTGACCACATATGATCCATATAACATTCCTGTGAGGCAAGTTCTCCAGACATCATTATCCCCTTCTAACAGATGAAGAGGGAGCTAACAGACAAAGTGACTAGGTCACTGTTGTAGCCAATCCCTCTCCACCCAATCTTGTGCATTCTCTTGTGCGTAATGACCTTATCCTCATACAGCCCAGACTTCACAAACATTGGGAACCCTTTACAGGTAATTCTCATGTATTATGAAAGATGGTCCAATTAGACCTAAGCTCCATAAGAACATGGATGAAGGTTTCTTAAATTTCCCGTCTCCCCACGAATGGGGTGTCAAACCCAGTAGTCACTTACTCAATGTTTGCTGAGTGAATTCAAAGTTCCTACAGAGAAAGCCTCCTGAGGGATCATTTAGTACCCAGACTGTAGTACATCTAAGACCTACTACTTTTTCTTTCTTCTTCTCCTGTTGAGCTTTCACAGATACCAGAATAACTTCCCTAAAGCACAAGTCTGACCATGTTGTTACTTGGCTAGAGAACTGTGAGCAGAGCCTTATAGCCTCTAGCTCAGCATTTAAAATCCTTCACTATCTGGCCCAGCTTGCCTCTTTCTCCCCTTCCCACGTGCTAAAATGGCTCTTATGGGCTGTCTTCTGGGGCTCTTCCCAGACCATCCATCTCCTGTACTGGAATCAGGAGCCACTTCTTTACATCCAAAGCTCAGCACACGCATCATCTCTTACTGGACTCCTCTCCTGGTGCACTTTGGTGTGGGCACCTAACTTCTCACCATGTGGGCACCTATCAGTTAATATCTCCCTAAAGTCCCCCAAGAGAGTGTTGGCTCCTCAGAGGTAGGAACTGCTTATGTTTTGTCTTTGTAATCCCAGAGCTTGGTCCAGAGTAAGTGCTTGACTTAATAAATGCTTGTCAGATTAGAAAAGTAAATACCTACAAGGCAGGATAAGCAAAGAAGGACAGACAAACTATGTTATAAAGCAATAAAAACTACAAAAGAATTGCAATAAATCTTCTTAGGAGTCTGAGAAGTCAAAAGACTCCTGAAAGTGGTTTTGTATGCTGTCCATTCAATCACTGCTTTTAATTCCCTACAGTGGAATAACGTTTTAAGGGACAAAGCATTTTTACACACAGGATAGGTCTAGATGACTGTTTTATGGAATCTTAGGACTAGAAGAGACCTCTAAAGATTATCCAGTTCATTTCTTTGCTTTCACACCAAGTCGCACCTAATCCACTGAGTGTGGTAGGTGGTGGTAGTGATGATAATGTTAGTAGTAGTAGAATCAGCAATAGGTGGTTTGCAATTGAGTCTCACAACAACAATGCTGTGAGTTAGGTGCTATTATTTTGCTCATTTTACAGATTATAAAATAGCTCAGAAAAGTTAAATGACTTATCCAGGTTCACACATCTATTAAAATGTCAAAAGCCTATTCCAAACCCAGTTTTTCCTGACTATGTGCCATGCTGACTCTCTATATGATACAATACAGCACAGGCTTTCCAGTGCTTCATTGGGAAATTCTTTGAGTTTGTCTGGTTGGAAGTTAGGCCTGTTTACAGTAAAAACAAGGAACCTTGCTGCCACTTACTTAATACTCCTTATACCTGAAGATCTGAGGCTGGTTAGCTCATTTCATTGATTAACACAGTGACAAGAAGACCAAGTTTAGGGTTCAGCCTTTTATGGCTATAGCCTATATCTCTAACCTTGATCTCTGTAGAAAAAAAAATCTCACCTTGTCAATACTGGGTCACAAGCAACATCTTTTTCTATGTCAAACACACTAACTTGGACCATTAAGTCCCATCAATCTTTGGCCTTTTACCTAAGCCAAATTACCCTGGTGCTTCCTACCTATTTGTGGCCTTGAGCAATCCATTCATTGCTTTGGCCTCTTCCTCTCCTGAGGACCCTTCTAGCTCTAGGACTCTGAGCCTAAAAAATTCTATCCCTTGAGATCACACCAATTCACCCCTATCTGGTTCTCCCAAATCACTTCAGGCTTAATCTCTATAACAATCAATAGCATGAAAGAAAGGAAGCACAGTCCAAGGCACATACACCCCATACCTGATTAATCCATTGACCTCATCTACAATGTGTCGCAGTTTGTAATAGGCATCTGTTGGTGGAAGTTTGAGCTCTAGGATCAGTCGGTCAATCTTGTTGATGCACACAGTGACCGCCAGCCTCTCCTGCACAGCGTGTTTGATCAGTCGCTCAGTGTTCAGCATCACCTAAGGAACACCAGTCTCAGGGAATGGAGTAGGAACCATGAAAGACCCTCAGCATGGCTACAACATGAGCAAAGAAGGAAAGAAACTTGGGACAGCAGATAAGCTCCCTTACTTTTGAGGCAAGAGCTGTGATTAGTCAGAAGGAAGCACTATTTGTAAAGAACTTTGCAAACCTTAAAGCACTACAGAAATGCTAGCTCTTGTTTTTGTTGTTACTCTTATTACTTGAAGATGCAGGAATATCTAGCTAGGAACCAATAGCTCCACCTACTGGCCATCTTGCCAATGGCATACAAGTGAAGAATTCTTTTTTTATAATGGGTATGGCTTCCTAACTACTTGGCAAGGGCAGTTTTGTGGAAGCCAAGACAAACCTGTCCACACAACCATAATATCCTTTCTCATCAGAGGTTTCCAACTCTTATCACTAATTCAACTAAAACCATTATCTTAGAAGAAATATTTTAAATCCATTTATGCCTGTTCCTTCCATCCCCTGCCAAGATTACAATGTTCTCTTCGTTTCCTAAATGCTATTGAGTTCCATTGATTCTCAGCCCCACAAAGGCAGTGAATTGATTATATGTCCTCTTAAGAACCAATGCTGAATTTGATTCGCTGTCCTTAAATCAGCACAAAACTGGAATTTAGTCACATAGCTATCTCAATTAATCAACAAAACTTCTGAATCCTTCTCATTCTTTTGCTTTGGGAATTATTTAAAGCAAATACAAAGGCAGGGGGTTAAGATAACATTGTCCAAGATTATACAAAAGTGAGTACATTGTACACAGAGACAGATATACTGTGGTACAATTGAACATAACAGACTTCTCTACTAGCAGCAATGCAAGGATCCAGGACAATTCTGAGGGACCTATGAGAAAGAAAACTAGCCACATTCAGAGGAAGAACTGTGGGAGGAGAAATACAGAAGAAAAACAACTGCTTGAACACATGGGCTGATGGGGATATTATTGGGGATGTAGTAGACACTAAATGATAAACTCTAGTCCAACCATCAATAATATGGAATTAGGTCTTGATAAATGATACATGTAAAACCTAGTGGAATTGTGCGTTGGCTAAAGGGGATTAGGGAGGTTTGGGGGAGAAGGAAAGAACATGAAATATGTAACTAGGGGAAAATATTCAAAATTTAAAAAAAAAAGATTCCCTGGATCAGAAAAAAAAAAAGATTATACAAAAGTAAACGCTCACCCCCTCAGCTGCATCGATGAAAAGCACTACCCCATCAGAGATGCGCAAGCCAGCTGTTACCTCATCAGAAAAGTTCACATGTCCTGAAAAGCAAACATGCAGAAAAGGCAACATGTGGTTACAGGATTAAGCACTGGTAGTCTCATTGTTTAATTGTGTCTGATTTTTACAGCCCCATTTGGGATTTTCTTGGGAAAGATATTGGAGTGGTTTGCCATTTCCCAACTCATTTTCTAGGTGAGGAAACTGAGGCAAATAGTGTGAAATGACTTGCTCAGGGTCACCCAGCTAGTAAGTGTCTGAGTCTAGATTTGAACTGGGGTCTTTCCGGCTCCAGGCTCAGCACTCTAGCCACCGCACCAGCAAGCTGCCCTATTATCTATAACATAATATCTATTATTTAATATATATTCCTAAGCAGGAGAGATTTAAAGTGTTATGGACATCCCCCAAAATCTTTCCAAAGTTACTAAGGATCTTAAGTTGCCAAATCCAATGGCCTGTTCTCAATCCTCACTTTCCTTAATTTCTCTGTAGGCTTTGAAATTGCTGAACATTCTCTCTTCTCTCTAGACATTCAGGATATATTTTCTCCTGGTTTTCTCTTTTCTATCTGTCTCCTCTTTTTTTCTGTGTCCTTTTCTGGGTCCTCTTCCAGATCACTGGTTCTGTCCTGGGACATCTCTTCTTCCTCTATACTTCACTTGGGGATCTCCTCAGCTCCCATGGATTTAATGATCATCTCTATGCTGATGATTCTCAAATGTACTTATTTTGCTCCAATATTTCTGCTGAACTCCAATCTCACATTGCCAACTGCCTTTTGGACATCTCAAACTGAATGTCCATTAGATAGTTTTATTCAGTATGTCTAAAATGGAACTAAGGCCTTCTCTTTCCCTTAAACTCTACTCCCCCCATCCCCCACCCCACTTCTGTATTATTGTAGAGGGCAACACCGTCCTTCCTCCCTGACCCTTAGGCTCTGACTTTAGGAGTCATCCTGGATTCCTCAGTCTCTTACCTCTCCTATCCAAACTGCTGTCAGTTTCACCTCTGCAGCATCTCTCAAACACACCTCTTTTGCTCCTCTGACGCATAGGCCCTCATCACCTTGTATGGGTTCTTACAATAGCCTGCTAGCGGGTTGGCCTGCCTCAGGTCTCTCCTCACTCCAATCCATCCTCCACTCAGCCACTAAAACAGTTTTCTTAAAGTGCAGATCTGAACTTGTCACCCCCTATTTAACTCAATAAACTACAGAGGCTCCCTATTGCCTCTGGAAGCAAACACAAAATGCTGTTTGGCACTCAGGCCTTCATAACTTAGCCTTGGTCTCCTTATACCTCTCTTCTCAACATGTAGTCCTCAATCCAGTGGTACTGGTCTCTAGGCTGTTCCAGGAACAAGACACTCCCTCTCTAGGATCTGAACATTCAATCTGGTTCTCCCCCATGTCTGGAATACTCTCCCTTCTCTGCTCTGACTACTGACCTCCCTGGCTTCCTTTAAATCCCAACTAAAATACCACCTTGTGCCTTTCCTAACCCCTCTTAATTCTCATGCCCTCTATCTTTTATTTCCTATCTATACTGTATACAGCCTGCTTTATAAATTTGTGTTTACTTGTTATTTTCCCCATATTTGTAAGCTAATTGAGGGCAAGAACAATCTTTTGTCTCCTGTATCTTTAGCATTTAGCACAGTGCCTGGCACATAGTAGGTTTAATACATGTTTACTAAGATATGAATAGGTAGTTTTCAGATGAAGAAATCAAAAGTTCTCAATAATCACATGAAAAAATGTTCTAAATCCCTCTTGATTAAAGAAATGCAAATTAAAACAACTCTGAGGTACCACTTCTCACCTATCAGATTGGCCAATATGACAGTAAAAGAAAATGATAAATGGTGGAAGGATGTGGCAAAATTAGGATGCTAATGCATTGCTGGGGGAGTTGTGAATTGATCCAACCATTCTGGAGGGCAACTTGGAATTATGCCCAAAAGACTATAAAACCCTCTGATCCTGTAATACCACTACTGGTTCTAATACCAAAGGGATTTTAAAAAATGGGAAAGGACCTGTTTGTACAAAATTATTTATAGCCGTACTTTTTGTGGTGGTAACGAATTGGAAACTAAAAGGATGTCCCTCCATCGGGGAATGACTGAACAAATTGTGGTATATGATGGTGACGAAATACTACTATACTATAAGGAATAATGAACAGGATGATTTCAGAAAGAGTTGGAAAGATCTATGTGAACTGATGCAGAGTGAAATAAGCAGAACCAGGAAAACATTATACAAAGTAAATGAAACAATATAGAACAATCGACTGTAATAGGCTTTGCTACTAACAGCAAAACAATGATCTAGGACAATTCTGAGGGGCTTATGAAAAAGAATGCTATTCACCTCCAGGGGAAAAAAACAACTGTTGGGAGTAGAAATGCAGATGAAAGCATATGCTTTATCACTTATTTATTTGGATATATGATTTAGTTTTATAAGATTATTCACTTATAAAAATGAATAATTTGGAAATTTGTTTTATGTGCTAATACATGGATAACCCAGATTGAATTGCTTGTCAGCACCAGGAGGAGGGAGGGAAGAAGGGAGAAAAATAATATGGATCATATAACTTTGGAAAACTTATGTGAAAATTTGTTATTAAAATTAAAAAAAATTTTAAATGTTTACTGATTGACTGAAACACAAGAATGTGCTAGTCTACTCTGGAAATTTAGAGTGTTAAGGAAAAGACATGGCTTAAAGACTAAAGAATGACTTATACTAGTTATGCCAGCAGACACAATCCTATTTACCTGGTGTGTCCATGATATTGAAGAGGTAAGACTTTCCCTTGGTATCTGGCAGGACCACTGTCACTGGAGTACTTTTGATGCCAACGCCCCTCTGAAAGAAATAAAGTTACACTGGATACAGTAAGCATGGAACAACATTTAAGAAAATTGAAACTGACTCTATCTTAACAGAAATCATAAAAACAGACATCTGTGTAGTGCTTTAAAGTTCACAAAGTGCTTCACAGACATTATCTAATTTAGTTTTCACAAGAGTACTGAGATAGCTATTCCAAGCATATTATTAATGAAGCAATATAATATTGATATGAGAGAGTCAGCCAAAATTAGATGCTAGAGTATAGTCGGATAATTAAGCTAAAGTCAAAATGAAAACTAAATTAGAAAAAAAGAAAGAAATTTAGGTGGCAAGATCTAAACTTAAGAGAGCATTGAGTTTGAGGTCATGCTGTACCAGAGGTCTTGTCAACTAAAGATGAACTGATAATCTTATCTTCCCCTGAGAGCCTCCCAATCCTACATAAAGAGTATGTGATTTTTATCTAAGCCTCTTCTGCTATGAGGAAAGAAGAAAAGATTTTGAACAGTCACTGTAGGAAATGTAATGCTGTCAATTAAGGAAGGTGAGGGTGACCTAATTTCTATGCCTAGGATGAGTAGGATTTTTGACTATGAATGGCTTAGAGTTAATTCTACTTACACATAACAAGGCACAGCAACTCTATGAAGAACTGCCCATAGATCCTGGCAAAGTTCACAGTTTGTTACAATTGGGATTTACTGCTCAGGAAGCTTGGGTTGGCCTGAGGGCTTGTGATGAGAATGTGGGTCATATTACCAACCAAAGAGGAAATTGCCCAAATAAAGAAAGAAGAAAAAGACAACTGGATAACATAAATTCTTTGAAAGGAATGGGCTACTCAGCTCATGCTGCAAAAGAAGCTCAGCCCCTCAGCCCCGACTCAGCCCAGCCCAGCCCAGCCTGAGCCAGGCCAAAGCCTTACTCCGTGATCAAAGTGTCCTGCAAACTTTAATGCACCAGGAAAATGTGAACTATTATATATGCATATGAATATAAGCATGTTAGATCTGTGAAGTATTCACTGATTAAGGGAGAAGGGGCAAGAGGAGAAATAAAAACATGGATGACAGAGACAGACACATGCCCCATTGACTTACACCCAAATAAAGAGTTAAACCAAAGGAGGGGTGGCAGTACACAAATGTAAGGAGAAAGGGGATAGATTAAAGCTGGGCTAAAATCTCTTAAAACTTGCTGAACCTGTTTTCTTATCTGTAAAATGGGGATAACCCTGCTATACCATATAACTCACTAGGCTATTATTAAGAGCAAATAAAAAAACAATAAAGCATTCTGTCATAATAGCTTATTTCATAAATGCAAACTGTTATTATGAATATATTTCTATATGATTATACCATCTTCACAGGATAACATCTTTATCTTATATGCTTGTAATATACCACTAATTTTAAAGTCATGCTGAATTTCTGCAACTCTAGGCACTGATTAGGATATTATCGCTTACTGTGGGTCATATCAAGTTCAATTAGTGACTGTATGACTTCAAATCTGACTCCCAACTCCACAGCCAGAAGTTCAAGATCCCAAGAGGAAAGGAAGAGGTGTTATAAGTCACTCCATGGTGTTGTCATTCATCCTCACCCTTATCACCCTGGCAGCTGCTAGATCTGGCAGTCCTACAAAGGAGTAGGAGTTGATTTTCCTAGAGACACTTACCTCTTGCTCAGTGAACAGGATGTCTGTGTAGCAGAGCTAAAAAATAAAGGGTTCTCATTGTTATCATTATCCAGTTTCAGATTCCTTATCAAACAACATCCTCACCTTTGAACTATAAGCAAGAGAGGAATTGAAATTGCTAAGAGGCCCCACAATTAAAATTGGGAATTTAGGGCTCTACCTAGTTGGAGGTGGTCACTAGATATTTGAATAAAATACATGAATTGGAGAGTACACTAGAGATGATTAAGGGGTAAAACCTGGTACAGCCAGACAGATAAAATCAATCAAACCCATGAAAGGCTTAGAGAGGTGAAGGGAGCAGAACAGCCTTCTCAGAAACCCCACATGTCAGAACAACCAGTTGGTATTTCCTGAATTTAATTGCCAATAGGTTTCTTGCCACTCACATTTCTTTACCCCCCCCCCCCCCAACTTGATGTCTCCCCTGGTCTCCAGGACAGGAACTCAGAATTCCCAATATTAAGTATTTTCAAAAATACCTGGCTGCCAGCATTTATTGCAGTGAGACTTCTGGCTACTGCTGCTCTCATTCAGAGGTATTGATATTTATGGTGAAAATGGGCCCCAACTGTGTACTTGTAGACTGCTACTAATAAGAAGGGATAAAATGTGTAACTCTATATATATTAGGGCAGATGATAAACCCCATGGTGACAACAAACTGCCAGAACTTGGCAGGTGAAGATTCTCTATATTCAACTGAGAGTTCACACCACCCTCTCAGAGACCATCAGCAGAACCAGAAACTAAAAAAGCAGATGGCATTTTCCATCTATTTATAAAGTAAAAGGAGGTGTGTATATGTGTGTGCATGGGGAGTCTGGGGTAGATGAGAGAGAAAATGCAAGGCTTCAGAGGATTCAACGTGAACTACCCACAGTAGCAGTTCTACTTACATCTTGATCATAGCGCTTTCTGATTTCCGGGTGAGTTTGCTCTATTAAGCAATCTACAAAACAGGTCTTCAAAGGAAGAGAAAATGAGAACTGTCAACTACGTTGGGAAAATTACAACATCAAATGATTATTTTTTTAACCCCAACACAATTGGGAAAAAGGGAAGAGGACTGGGAAAAGAAAAGGCAGGACTGAAGGAAAGAATGGTATTAAAACTGAAATCAGGTTAATTTTCAAATGAAATAAGATGAATTGTTTCTCAGACAGGTATTCCCCACAGGAAATGAAAACTCATAAAAATCAGAGTAAGGCAGTCAGCCAGCCAGCTGAAAGCTCAACCTCTCTTCTTCCACCAAGCTGTAGACACAAGGCTCAGGAAGGCAAATGACTTATAAATAGGCCCCAATAATAGGCAAGAAAGATGTCCATTCACAGTATGATCTCATAGCATGGAGAGAATCCCAGGAAACAAGAAACTTGCTTAGCAATCCAGCCTGACCCCTCGCACCAATACATTTTCAATTTTCAGGGATGAACAATCAATGGAAATAAAAGAGAAATCCAACTCCACAGCTGCTAAAAGCCTTCCTTACTTTGCCGTGGTGTAGATGTCCACAAAGGGTCACATTTCTGATAAGCTCTGAGTTATCCATCAAGTCTGCCAAGAAGCTAGAAAGAAAGAAGGGCTGGTTTCAGAGGATGTCAAGTGGGAGACCTATGCTTCTTAAATTATTTGAGAAATACCTGACTATTCCATATTGGGCATGTTTCAATTTCATAGCATTTGGAAAAGGGCCCTGAAGTAAAACAAGATTTTCTACTTGTGACTTTAACAATCTGAAAGCATGTGAAAAGGAAAATCCAACCATTATCCCTGCATCTTTATAGATACCCTGGAACATTCATGACCCACAGTGG
The DNA here is from genome assembly GCF_016433145.1 of Gracilinanus agilis. Lineage (NCBI taxonomy): Eukaryota > Metazoa > Chordata > Mammalia > Didelphimorphia > Didelphidae > Gracilinanus > Gracilinanus agilis. The sequence goes on from NC_058133.1 coordinate 200,535,860, forward strand.
CACAAGGCAAATTGATTACTAGCCTAGGCTGAACTGTGGATTTGATTTGTGAAAAGAATGTCTAGTGAGTAAACTCACTTGACCAGTAAGGAAGGGCAATTGTGCAACTTATACTGTTACAGAGTAGCTGCAGCCCTGGGAGGAATAAGTAACTTCTCCAGGGTCACAAAATCAGTATGGGTAAAAGGAAAAGCCTTGAACGCCTTTATCCATTGTATCACCCAGTAGCTACAGGTGTCTTTTGGCTGTTTCTAACAGTGAAATCTACTTTTTAGGATAAAGATTTGCCATCACTGATGACTTTGAAGGACTGTGATATAGGAAAACCACAAAACAATCAAAAATGAATGTTGAAAAATCACTAAGAACAAGAAAGGCTTCAATGGAGAGATGAGGAAGTACCTTCCTCCTATTTCTTTAAAGAGGTGGAAGGACCATGGGTGTAGAACACTATTTTCAGATTTTTTGGATGTTTGATTAATTTTACTGATTGCTTTTTCTTATTTTTTTTTCTTTAAAAAATATATTTTGTTATATGGGATGCTTCTCTGGGAAGGGGTACACAAGGGGAAATTTAGAGCATATGAAAATATTAAGAAAATTTTATTTAAAAAAAAAAGAGGAGGCAGCTTGGTAGCTCAGTGGATTGAGAGTCAGGCCTAGAGACGGGAGGTCCTAGGTTCAAATCTGGTCTCAGACACTTCCTAGCTGTGTGACCCTGGGCAAGTCACTTGACCCCCATTGCCTACCCTTACCACTCTTCTGCCTTGGAGCCAATACACAGTATTGACTCCAAGACAGAAGGTAAGGGTTTAAAAAAAAAAAAAAAAAAAAAAAAAGAGGAAAAAGAATGTGACGTGATTTCTGAGGGCAATTCCAAAGAAGTTCTAAATATGTTTTGAGCAATAGGCATATCATTACAATTCATGTATAACTTAAAGTACATTTCATAGCAGCATTCCATTCTGTAGTCAGGCCCAATGTTTCTGAACTTATTTCCATCAGTTGATGCTCTCCCCATTCCATGTAAAGGGTAAATGTGTTTGAAAAATGCTTATTTGCTTTATCAATCAAAAACAAGGTAATTGCTGGGAAATCACTGATGATCATGGTATTTAACACAACATCAAACATTAATAGCATTTAGTTCCATTTCCAAAGGTCACTTACACTACTGCCAAGGAAAAGGTTGAAGATATTGGAACTGCAGATCAATCAGCACACACTTGGCCAGAGTTAGATTTCTTAGCTGACAGCCCAAACTGACCTTTGGTTAAGAGAAATTTGGCTCCCACAATCCACCTAAATACCACCCTCCTGCCTTGACAAGAGACTATTTCCAAGCTGTTCCTATAGAGGAGGTAAAAAATTTGCTACTTACTCCATCTCATACACGGTGACAGGTAATGTCTGCTCCATCAGAGAAAATTTTTTGGTTTTTACTGGTTTAATAATTGGCTCTAAAGAAGAGATATAACAAATATAGCTCATACTTAGGCAAGAATAAAGATACACATGTTCATTCCTGTATGAGTTAATAACAATATCTATCATTTATATAGTGTTTACTATGTGCCAGGTCCTTACAATAACTGGGAAGTAGGTGTTATTATTATCTCTATTTTATAACTGAGGCAAGCAGGGATAAAATGACTTGCCCAGCATCACATAGTTAGTAAGTGTCTGAGACTGGATTTGAGCCCAGTTCTCCTTGACTTCCAGTGTTGGCTTTCCACCTACATCAATATAGTTTATCCTCTGGAGAGGGGGGTCTTAATACTTGGGGGACTCATCAACGTGTATTTTAAATATTTTGATAGCTATATTTCACCATAATTGGTTTTCTCTGTAATTCTATTGTTTTATATTAAGACATCTAAAAACGTTATTTTAAGAAGGGCTCTCTAGACTTCACCAGACTGCCACCAGAGTAGTCCCTGACAAAATAAAGGCTAAAAAAATAGTGTCACTATCCTGCTCTGAAGAATTGTTTCCAAAGAGGATGATGGGTCAACAGAAAGAGTAAAGGGTCACCTTGCCTTTTGGGCTGTGTAAACCTGTGATTTCATGAGAGAGGGAGCCGTTGTGTGAGGAATTCCCCTCACCAACAGAGGCAGACCTGAACCTGTTCTTGTCTGAGAAAGGTGAAGAAAGAACTTACCCAGGGTCATACAATCAACCAGTGTCAAGAGATAGACCTTGAACGCAGGGCTTCCCCCTGCTCTGAAGCTAACTCTCCAAGCACTACCCTAGTGTGCTCTATTCAATTCAGTAAATATTGAGAAAGCACCTATTGCTATTTGCAAAGCACCATATGAGGTAAATAAAACAACAGTTGCTGAATCTGGAGAGCTTACAATGTAGGAGAGATAAGACAAATATACAAAGAACTCTGATATAAATCATGACATCTTTCAGAATGGGATAAATGAACAGGATCATACAATCAGTGATCAAAGGGTGATCAAAGGATGAAGAGTTTAGAAAGACCACTTTGCCATCATGAAGGCCCAAGTGAAGTTCTATAACATAAATATATAGTGAACCCAGTTGGTATCATTTTGCGATTTTCCTAGCTTCATACATGTTCTTTTGTGTTTTATATTAGCATGTTATTTCCTCATATCTAAGCAACAGTTCCTTTAAGGGAGGCCGTATGGAACTTAATATAGGCCTCTGTATGTAGTCTGTGCTTCAGAGGAATGAATGTTCAAAAATGTTGACTGACAATGTTTGGTAAGGCAAGCACACTCTCAAAGACTCTGTAGAACCTGTGACTCTGGTGTGTTAGGGACAGAGCAGACATCTGCTCCATGGGCTAACTATGTAAGTCACATCACTTGTTTTGAAGGATAATAACACTGGAAAGGATAAACACACTGGAAATACTAACTTTTTAAAGCCAATCTATATTATAATAGGGTTATAGAGGAAATTAAAGTCAACTGAGGTACATGTCCAAAAGAATTAGGAAAAAATGATCAATCCATATGAGCCTCCAAATTAACATCCAGGAAACTGTTGATCCCTCAACATAAATAATAGCCTATTTTTACATAACATTTTACAGTTACCAAAGCATTCTGCATACATTATCTCATTTGATTCTAATAAAAACTCTCTAAGCTAAGTATTGCCAGTATTATCACCCCCATTTTGTAGATAAGAAAGCTAAGGTTCAGAGGTTAAGTGATTAAACTAGTGTGAGGGGATGATTTGAACTCCAGGCTCCTCCAAGTCCAGGACTCTTTCCACTAAGCTGGTCTGCCTCAGTAATCTAGGGCTTAGTCCAGGACATGGGGAATGACTTACCTGTGAGAGGCTGAGTGTCTTCTTCCTGCACGATTGTCTCTACTTCAGGGCCATAGACTTCCTCAGCTGTTGGGTAGTATTTCTTGTCCTCATGCAAAACCACCTCCATTCCGGGATGATCATCATCATGGTCTCCCATGTCATCATCATCATCATCATCATCCATCTGAAAAGAAAAGAGGGAATGAGTCTACAAATGGCCAACACATCTTTATTTAATAAGGGCGAACTATAATAGGAGAGATAAGTAAAAAAAAGCATTGATTTTCATTCAGCTTATTAGCCCTGTTGAGTCTGGGGCCAGTTAGCTCAGTTGGCGAGAAAAGGATCCTAATGAAGCCAGTATGGAAGTTCCAAACCCTACATGAGCCAGTTAATTACACAGAGAGAAGAAAAAGATTCCACAGCAGGAATACTTGCTTAACTTTATCCAGATAGATATTAATAATGTTTATTACTAATTATAAGAGGGAATAACCAGATGAGAGAAAAAGAAATAGAAAATACTAATGGAAAAACAACCCACAAGTACACGATCCGACTTCCGGGCTAAGATGGCTGCAGAGTAGTAGCAAGGGGCTCTTTCTCTCACCACTAACCGATATAAAAAGCCTCAAAAGGACAAAAAGCAAAATCAGATGAGCAAAGGGGCTCTACTGTAAGGCACAGACTTGAAGGTAGGCAGGGTTTGGGCATTTCCATACTATAAGAGGATAAAATTACTCATACCAAAGTGTGAGCTGATCACCCCTCCTCCACTACTCTTACCACACCAGTCAGAGCACACCAGAGTCAGAGCAAGCATAGGGCAATTGCTAGTTTTGGGAGGTGGGATGGGGACCTGGCTGAGGACACCACAGACCTACTCCTGAGAGCAGTGAGACCTAGGACCCCAGGAGGCTGAAAAACACAGAACTTGGGCACAGAAACAGGGCAAAGAGAAGCTGTCCACAGCAGACACAGTGGAGACTGAAAAACAGCCTCAGGGCAAAACCATGCTGAAGCTCGAAACACAGAGAGCTGTCTACCCTCCTCACTCAGACTTCTGGCTGGGAAAGGAAGAAAAAAACTAAAAAAGCAATGGCCAACACCCAAGAACTACTATCTATAACTATCAAAAAAAATAAGAAAAAGCCTTTGACTCTGGATAATTTCTACTTAAAGAAACACAAACTACAGAGGAGACAGCAGAGGATGAAAAACAAGTAAACACATCCAAACTTTCAAAAAAAATGGAAATTGGTCACAAGCTCTCTAAGAAATCAGGCTGGAATTTGAGAATCAAGTGAAAAAGTTAGGAGAAACTTGGCAAGAAAAGTGAGAAATAGTTCAAAAAGAAAATAAAAGCTTAAAAGACAAAATCTCCCACTTGGAAAAAGAAGCCCAGAAATCAAATGAAATGACAAGCAAATTGAAGACCAGAAATGACCTGCTGGAAGCCATGAAAAGCAGGACAGACCAAACCAAAAAGGAAAATCAAAGGATTATAATTGAAAACCAGTCTTTAAAGACTAGAATTGGGCAAGTAGAAGCTAATGATCTCATAAGACAATAAGAATTAATAAAGCAAAGTTTTAAAAAATGGCAAAATAGAAGGAAATATGAAACATCTCATTGAGAAAATGAAAGATTTGGAAAACATGTCAAGGAAAGACAACTTGAGAAACAAAGGTCTACCGAAAACCCAGAAATAAACAGAAACTTTGACATCAAATTACAAGAAATTATCCAAGAAAACTGATGTTCTCGAACAAGAGGGCAAAATAGACATTGAAAGAGCTCATAGATCACCCTCTATACCAGTGGTTCCCAAACTTTTTTGGCTTACCGCCCCCTTTCCAGAAAAAAATATTACTTAGCACCCCTGGAAATTAATTGTTTTCAATTTTAATAGCAATTAATAGGAAAGATAAATGCACCTGTGGCCATCACTGCCCCCCTGGATCGCTGCAGCACCCACCAGGGGGTGTTGGTGCCCACTTTGGGAATCACTGCTATTTACTAAATCCTCAAAAGACAACCTCCAGGAATGCAATTGCCAAATTCAAGAGCTTCCAAGTTAAGAAGAAAATATTGCAAGAAGCCAGAAAGAGAATTCAGATATCAAGGAATACCAATCAGGATTACACAGGATCTGGCAGCCTCCATCCTAAAGGACCACAAGGCTTGGAAAATAATATTCAGAAAGGCAAGAGAATTGGGTCTACAATCAAGGATCACCTACCCATCAAAACTGACTATATACTTCCAGGGGAAAGTATGGGCATTTAACAAAATAGAAGATTTCCAAGTATTTGTAAAGAAAAGACCAGAACTAAATTGGAAAATTTGATGTCCAAACATGTGGAAGGCCAATTGGAGAAACAGGGTCATGCTAGGGCCTGTTATCTGGATTCCCTACGTGACCAATCCAGGCTGAGGCAGTCTTTGTGTTTGGTCCTGGTAACCTGAGCCCTGAAAAGCTCTGGTACCAGCAGGTTGGTTAATCCAAAAACAACCTGACCCCTCCAGGAGGCTATTGGAAGTCATTTAGAGAAATAGAGTCTGTAATAGATATTTTATCTGGATCCCATTACAAAATCATCAGCAAGTAAAACTGTGTGTATGACTTTTTCTGCACTGCATGTCAGGACGCAGACAGAATGGGTTATCTAAGGTAAAAATCTGAGACTCCTCTTTTGACTCCTTTTCAGATCCCCACCTTTTCTTAATATTCTTATTGGAAAGCTTTGAGTCCTTAGCAGACCAGCAGCTACTGAGTTAACAATTTCTCTCCTTGATAATTAAGAAGCCTAAACTCCAAAAAATATATTATTTAGATAATCAAGGCTGGAGACAGACAAAGCTAAATAAGACTTTATCTGACCAGGTGCAATCCTATAAATCAAGAGTACAGGACTCAATTAGTAAGAATCTCTATGAAATATATTTCTGCTCCCAGAATTAACCTCCTACTAATTGGTGCTTGGAATTTGGCCTTTGACCCTGTAACTATCTCTCTACTTTTTAGACTTTAATGGGTTTTGTATAATTTGTAACCTCTTCACAGCTGTGATTCTTTCTCTGTGCTCTTTGTGTGAAACCAGTATATATTAAACTCAAGACTCCATGGCAAGTTGGAGCAGTTATGAGCTAAGCAGTTAGTCTGACTGTTCTCATTCAATCTGACACCACTAAATGTCACTCTGAACCCCCAGAAATATAGAGCTGGTTCTCTATACAAACACAAGTACATGATCTATTGACCATCAGTAGCATTATAGGATTCTCATATGACATTATTTACTACTTATAAATTTTTGGGAGTGTGAATGGGCTGCTGAATTCTTTTTATCTATTATGTTATATGTTATATATATATATACCCTAAGTCCCTACCTGAGGTCCAGATGACAGGAAAAGGTATAGGTTTGAAAGAGCTCTATTATTTTCCCTCTAAATCTTCCCTTCTTCTGAACTATCAGTATTGAGGGTACCATCAAACGCCCAGTCATCCAGGGTCCACAGCCTTGATATCAACCTCAGCTTACTCTTTCTCGCCCGACAGATCTAATGCATTGCTTCTCTTGTCTTATCTACATATATAATATCTCTCATATACATGCTCTGTTCACATAACTACCTACCCCTCTGGTTCAGGCCCTCATCACCTCTTGCCTGGACTACAGCAATAGCTGTCTAATTGGTCTACCTACTTCCTCCCCAATCTATCCTCCCTTCAGGAAAGATTTCCTAAAGTGGAAGTTTCACCATGTCACTGCCCCAACACCTACAAAATAAACGAGTAGCTTCTTACCATGACCGGGACAAATATAAATTCTGTTTGGCATTTGACATTCTTCAAACCTGCTCGTTTCCTTCTTTTCCAGCCTGCTTTCTTATACTTACTTCTCTATGCATTCATGGTTATGGCCACACTAGCCACTTCCTGTTCTTTGCACTCAATAGGTCTTGCCTCATCTCAGACCTTTGGACTGGATCCCCCATGCCCAGAATGCTCTTACTCCCCACCTCTGTCTCTTAATTTCCTTGGTTTTCTTTAAGACTCAATTCAAATCATACTTGCCTTCCTCTCTGTGTGAATCTTATATACATGTGGTTATTTTCATGTAAGTCTCTAGAATGTGAGCTCCTTAGGGACAAGAATTGTTTCACCCTTTCTTTGTATCCCCAGGGCTTAGCATGGTGCCTGGCACATAGTAGAGCAAGTGTTTAATAATGCTTATCAATTGACTTTCCTTTTTAAAACTAACTTTTATTTTTATTCTGAATTTAACAAATACCAAAGAAGCATGGGCATTTGCATGAACACATGTGCACACACACAAATACATATGAGTATATAATGCAAGAAAGAAAACAGAAAAAGAGGACTGTACATGAAACTAGCTATCATATACAGCTTGCTTTTCTTTTTAAGGATATAAGATCAGTCTGCAGTTTTCAAAGCTGTCTCACTTGTCTGGTTATCTTTCTGTTCCATTTTTTAAAGAAATGCCTCAATGACCCTCTTTTCTTTCTTTGCTATCTTCTCCAGAGCCCTCTCTCTTAGGGAAAAAGAAAAACAAACATCTTATAACAAATATACACAGTTAAGCAAAATAAACTCCTACTAGCTAAGCCTGGCTGACTTTCACTTGGTCTCTCTAAGAGAGATAAACCTTAGAAGTCATTTAATTCAATTATCAGGAAATTCCTTCTACAACATTTAATTTTAGGAACATTTAGTAAGTTACCTACCATGCATACTATGCTTAATGCTGGAGATACAAAAAGACAAACCAATTGCAGCTCTAGGTGTATATAAAAACCTGCATACAGATAAGCAAATACAAGATATATACAAAATATAAGGGATTTGGGGAAGGGTACTAACACCTGGAAGAATTGTCATTTGAGTGGAGGAAATAACAAGTTTCAAGGAGGACATCCAAGATGAATGGTTATTTAGCCTCTACTCGACCATTTCCAATGAGAGACAGTTTATTCACTATATAAAGTAGTAGGAATAATTGCTATCAGTTTTGTTTTTTTCCTCTCTGCAAGCTAGAAATTTCAGGGTGAAGCCAACATGGCTTGAGTTCTTCCAAATTTCCCTCCAAACAACTTTAAAATAAAGCCTCAAAATGAACTCTGAATGGACAGAATGAAACAATTTTTTAGCCCAAGACAACTTGGGAAGGTGGCAGAAGTCTGCTTCACTAGGGTAAGAATGGAGTTCTGTTCCATTAAGGCTGAGCCCTGGAAAATAGGTTGGAAAAATAAGCAAATAACAAAAAAAGAATCTGACTATCGAAGGCTACTACAGTAACAGAGAAGATGAAAACACAAACTCAGAAGAAGAGCACAAAGTCAAAACAGTTACATTCAAAGCCTCAAAGGAAAACTGTAAATTGGCCTCAGGCCCAAAAAGAATTCCTGGAAGAGTTTAAAAAAGATTTTTTAAAAAATCAAATAAAAAAGGGAAAGGAAAAATTGGGTAGAGAAATAAGAGTGAGGCAAGAAAATCATGAAAAAAGTCAACAGCTTGGTAAAGGAGGCACAAAAAATACTTAAGAAAGTAATATCTTTAAAAAAATAGGCCAAATGGTAACAGAAGCACAAAAATTCACTAAAAAGAACTCTTTAAAAAGCAGAATTAGCCACATGGAAAAAGTTGTACAGCAATACATTGAAGAGAACTCCTTAAAAAGCAGAATTGGCTAAAAGGAAAAGGAGGTACAAAATTTCACTGAAGAAAATAATTTTTTAAAAACCAGAATTGGACAAGTGGAAGCAAATGATTCCATGAGACATCAACAAACTTCAAAACAAGATCAAAAGAATGAAACAATTGAAGAAAAGGTGAAATATCTCATTGTAAAAACAACTGACCTGGAATTTAAGATAATTTAGAATATTAATATTATTATATCTTATATATGATATAATTATTATGTGTAAGACTATTATGATAATTTAAGAATTACTGAACCAACAGGAAAGCCATGACCAAAGAAATAACCTAGACATCATCCTCCAAGAAATTAATGGGATAGATAGGTGTCTCAGTGGAAAGAGAGCCAAGTCTAGAGACAGGAGGTCTAGGTTCAAATCTGGCCTCAGATACTTCCTAGCTGTATAACTCTAGGCAAGTGACTTACTTAACCCCAACTGCGTAGTCCTTATCTCTCTTCTGCCTTGGAATCAAAACTGAGTATCAATTCTAAGATAAAAGGTAAGGGTTTAAAAAAATTTTTTTAAAGAAAAGACATTATCAAGGAAAAACCACCCTGATATCCTAGAATGAGAGGGTAAAATAAAAATTGAAAGATTCCACCAATCACTTTCAGAAAGAAATCCCAAAATGAAAACTTCCAGGAGTATTAGTAATCAAATTCCAAAGCTACTAGGTCAAGGAGAAAATACTGCAAGCAGCCAGAAAGAAATAATTCAAATATTGTAGAGCCACAGATAGGATAATACAAGATTTAACAATATCTTTATAAAAGGATCAGAGGGCTTGGAATATAATATTCCAGAGGGCAAAGGAGGTGGGATTATAACCATGAATCACCTATTCAACAAAATAGCATAATACTTCAGGAGGAAAAGTGGTTATTTAATGTAATAGAGGACTTTTAGGCATTACTAATTAAAAGACTAAAGCTGCCATTTAAATACAAGACTCTAGAGAAGCATAAAAAGGTAGAAAGGAAAGAGAAACCATAAGGGAATCAAAAAGATTAAACTGTTTACATTCCTGTACTGGAAGATGTCACATGCAACTCCTAACAACTTTTATCATTAGTAGGCTGTTAGAAAGAGTATAGATAGAGCAAATGGGTGTGAGAAAACTATCATTGGATAATATCTAAAAAAAAAAAAAAATTTAATTAAAGGGTAAGGAAGGATACACCAGGAGAAGGTGAAAGGGAGAAGCAAAATGGGGTAGATTGTTTCATATAAAAGACGCAAGCAAGGAAGAGCTTATACAGTGGAAGGGAAGATGGGCAGCAGTGGAGGGGAGTTAGGACAATTCTTTTATCTTATTCTCATCAAAACTGGCTCAGAAAAAGAATAATACACTCAGCTACATATAGAAATCTATCTTATTCTACAAGACTAGGAGGGGAAGAGGATAATAAAAGCAAGGACAGATTGAGGGAGGCAGCAATTAGAAGCAAAACACTTTTGAGGAGGGCCAGAGTGAAATGGGTAAGAAAAGGATAAACAGGAAAAAATGAGAGGGAGGGAAAAATAGTAATTATAATTGTGAGAAAAAATTTCAGCAAGTTTTTCTGATAAAAGTTCTTATTTCTCAAATACACAGAGAACTGATTCAAATTTATAAGAATACAAGTCATTCCCCAATAAATAAATGGCCAAAAGATATGTACTGGTATTTTCAGAAGAAGAAATCAAAGCTATCTATAATTATGTGAAAAAATGCTCTAAATTACTATTGATTAGAGATGCAAATTAAAACAATTCTTTGGTTACTACATCACACATATCAGATAATAAGACAGAAAAAGAAAAATGAAAAATATTGGAATGGATGTGGCAAAATTAGGATGCTAATACACTGTGGGTAGAGTTATGAACTGATCTAACTGTTCTGGAAAGTAATTTAAATATATGCCAAAAAGCATATCCTTTGACCTAGCAATACCTCTACTAGGTCTTTAATCCAAAGAGATTTTTTTTTAAATATAAAAGAAAAGGACAAAAATATTTATAGCAGCTCTTTTTATGGTGGCAAAAAATTGGCAATTGTAGGGATGTCCATCCACCGGGAAATGGCTAAACAAGTTGGGTTAATAAGACTGTGAAAAAACACTATTGTACTACAAGAAATGCCAAGAATTCATCTGGAAGAACAAAAGAGCAAGAATATCAAGGGAATTAATGAAAAGAAATGTGAAGGCAGGTGGCCTAGCAGTACCAGATCTCAAACTGTAATATAAAGCAGAAATCATCAAAACAATCTGGTACCGTCTAAGAAATAGAGTGGCGGGTCAATGGAATAGATTAGGGGTAAATGACATTAGCAATCTAGAGTTTGATAAACCCAAAGATGTCAGTTTTTGGGATAAGATCTCACTATTTGACAGAAATTACTGGGAAAACTAGAGAACGGTATGGCAGAAACGAAGTATGGACAAGTATTTCACACACTATGCCCATGATGGCAAACCTATGGCGCACGTGCCAAAGATGGTACACAGAGAACTCTCTGTGGGCATATGTGCGGTCACCCACCAGAGTGAGTTACTAGGAAGGCAGAGGGACTAGGGTGGAGCTGCTCCCTTCTCACCTCTCCAGGCACACCTCTTATTACCCACCCCTCTGCCCAGCAGCCCAAAAGAAGTGCTTATTCCCTCTCTTGAGTGGAGCACCTGGGCTACTCCCCTCCCTTTCTCCCTGTCTGGGGTAAGGTGTGGGGGAGGGCACTGGGGAGAAGAGGGCACAACAAGCAGTCTGGGGTGGGGCATGGCATGCAGTCTCTAAAAGTTTGCCATCATTGCCCTATACCAAGATAAGGTTAAAGTGGGAATATGACTTAGACATAGGAGGTGATATCATAAGTAAATTAGGAGAATGCAGAATAGTTTCCTGACAGATCTATGGAGAAGGGAAGAATTTAAGACCAAATGAGAGAACATTATAAAATGTAAAATGAATAATTCTGACTTTATTAAAATAAATTGAAAAGTTTTTGTACAAAAAACCCAATGTAACCAAGATTAAAAGAGAAGCAACAAACTGGGAAAAAAATTTTATAGCAAATTTCTCTGATAAAGGTCTGTTTTCTCAAAAATAAAGAGAACTAAATCAAATTTACAAGAACACAAACCATTCTCTAATTGATGAATGATCAAAAAACAAGCAGTTTTCAGATGAAGAAATCAAAGGTATCAATAATCACATTGAAAAAAGGTTCTAAATTACTCTTGTTTAGAAATAACTCTGAGGTACCACCTCACACCTATCAGATCTGTTAATATGACAATAAAGGAAAGTAATAAATGTTGAAGGGAATATGGCAAAATTGGGAGAGTAATCCATTGTTGGTGAAGTTGTGAATTGATCCAATCATTCTGAAGGGCAATTTAGAAATATGCCCAAAGGCTATAAAACTGTGCATAACCTTTCATCCAGTGGGTCTATGTCCCAAAAAGATTTAAAAAAAAAAAAAAAAAAAAAAGGGTGAAAGGATCTACTTGTACACAAATATTTATAGCATCTTTTTGTGGTGGTAAAGAATTGGAAATTAAGGGGATGCCCATCAGTTGGGGAATGGATAAATAAATTGTGGTATATGATTGTGATGGAACACTATTGTGCTGTAAGAAATGATGAACAGGATGATTTCAGAAAAAGCTGGGAAGACCTACATGAACTGATGCAAAGAGAAAGAACTGTTGGAGTTGGAATGCAGATGAAAGCATATGATTTTTCACTTTAGTTTATTTGTGGGTTTTGGTTTTATATGAATATTCTCTTGTAAAAATAAAAAATATGGAAATTATTTGCATGATAATAAATGTATAACCCAGATCAAATTGCTTGTCAACTTTGGAAAAGGGGAGAAAAAAAAGGTGGGAGACAGTTTGAATCATATAACTTTAGAAAACTTATGTGGAAAATTGTTATTATATGTAATTGTTAAAATAAAATATCTTTTAAAAAGAATAAATAAAATATCTTTTTAAAAAATTCCAAGCAAGATGCTTTTGGAAAAACCTGGAAAGACTTACATGAACTGATACAAAGTGAACAGAACTATAACAACAGTGTACACACTAATAGCAATATTGTACAATGATCAACTGTGAATGACTTAGCTATTCTCAGTAATATAATGATCCAACACAATTCTGAAGGACTTTTGAAGAAAAAAGCTACCGCCAGAGTAAGAACCAATGGAGTCTGAATATAGATAAAAGTATACTCTTTAAAACTTTTTTTTTGGTCTTGACTACATGGAAATGTTTTGCATGACTGACCATATATAATTCATATCAAATTGCTTGTCCTCTCAACAAGGGAAAGGGGAACAGAGGGAGGGGGAGAAATTGGAATTTAAACTAAAAAATGATTAAAATTTACATGCAATTGGAAAAAAATTAAAAAATAAATTGCTTGGATTATATTTTCAGTTTTTGATAGCTTGACTGGTTTGATGGATTTTTCCCCTCTTTTTCTTTTAAAGATTATTTTGGACAAACGTGCCTAAAACCCAGAATCCTATTTTCTTTGACACCAGACAATACATTTAGATGGGTTTAGAGCTACTTAAAGGGCCAGATTGAATGGTTCACTCCACATTGACATGAGGTTGCCAGTGGAGAATCCTGGTTCTATTACTATTTAATATTTTTATCACTGCCTCATTAAATCTCCAGATAACACCAAGTTAGGAGAGATAGCTAACACATTAGGATCACAATCTAAAGGATCTAGAAAGATCTTGACAAGATACAGGCTGAATCTAATAATATAGAATTAACGAAATCACAGGATCATCAATCCAGAGTTGGAAGGGATGCCAGGGGCCATCGAGTTCAACTCCTTTAATTTATTGATAAGGAAACTGAGGTCCATGGAGGTCAAATTAATTTCCCAAAGTGATTCAGATGGCAGCATTAAGAGGCAGGATTTAAATATAGGTTCTCTGACCCCTGCTTCAAAAGTATAAGATAGGGAGGCATGGTTGGAGAGTTTGTCTAAAAAAAGTCTAGGTGATTTTAGTAGCCTTCAATTTCAAATGAGTGACCAGTGTTGTCTGGTAGTCAAAAAAGGTAGGGTGAATTAACAGAGGCATAGTTTGCTTTCAGGAATAAAGATGTTATGGACTCCTTGTCCTCAGTTTTAGTACAGACCAAATACAGAATGAACAGGATTTAAGAGGACTCCAACTAGCTTTATACTTTGATATCTAACTAGATGGTTCTTTTTTTCTAATTATATTTCAACTCTAGGTACCACGGTTTAAGAATATTGATTTATTTTAAAAGTTAAAAAAAAAGGGATAGTATTAACCTTTTGTTTCATGTTTCCTCTGCTAAAAAGAATGAAGAGAAGAGGAAGGTGCTAAGGACACTGATGATCTAGAAATCATACTGAGGAGGGCAACTAGCATGATGAAAAGCTTTGAGTCCATGTCATATGACAGCTTTGGTGAATGTTTTTGAGTTTGCCTGCTCAAACTGCAACTTCAAGTTACCTGTGATCCCCTCTGCATTACCTCAGAGAGCAGAGGGAGGAAATGCTCACTTTGGATGGCTGGACAGAGGGATGAGGCATGCAAAAAATGTCCTCAGGTGCTAGGAAGAGGGGAAATGGAGCAGCTCCCCTGTGCTGGCCCAGCATGCGTGCCAATACTTCACCAACATTATCATATGAGGACAAGATGAAGGAATTAAGGATATTTAACCTAAAAAAAAGAAAACTCAGGGAAAATATGATAGCTGCCTTCAAGTGTTTGAAGGGATGTCACATATAAAAAGGATTATGCCGGATGTTCAATAAACTACAAGGGCACTCATTATTCAGGGCAGCTAGATAGCTCAGTTGATAAAGAGTAAGGCCTGGAGATATGACTCCTGGGTTTAAATCTGACCTCAGATACTTCCTAGCTGTTTGACCCTAGGCAAGTCATGTCATAAATTCAAGGAGATGGGAATATCTCTCACAACTATTGACAGAACAGGGATTCTTAACCTTTTTGGTGGCATGGACCCCTTTGGCATGCTCGTGAAGTCCACGAATCTTTTTCAGAATGTTAATAAAATAAAATAAAATGTTAAAAAGAAACCAATTATATAGCTGGGTAGCTTAGTGGACTGAGAGTCAGGCCTAGAGACAGGAGGTCCTAGGTTCAAATCCAGCCTCAGACACTTCCCAGCTGTGTGACCCTGGGCAAGTCACTTGACCCCCATTGTCCACCCTTACCACTCTTCCACCTAGGAGCCAATACACAGAAGTTAAGGGTTTAAAAAAAAAACACCAAAAAAAAAAAAAAAGGCTAAATGATTATGAGCAAAACAAAGTCCCAAAATAACCCCAAGGGATTAATAATAAAAAACACTCTCTAAGGACAGAGAAGAAACTGTTGTTGAAATCTGATTGCAGATCAAAGTATGCCATCTTTCACTTTATTTCCTTCATGAGTTTTTTGTTTTATGTGAGATATATGTGCTTTGTCATTGCAAGGGGAATGTGGAAATATGTATTGCATAAAAGCACTAGTATAACAGACCATTTACTGCCTCAGAGAGGGGGAAAGAAGAAAATCTGAATCAAAGTGTCAGAAAACAACTGTCAAAATTTTCTCTGTGTAATTGGAAAAAAAAGAAATTCAAAAAATTTCATAGATTAGAAATAGATAAAACTGAAAATAAATTTCTAAAGTTTTATATTGCAAAAAAAAAGAAAAAAGTCTCAAAAAATTGTTTCAATATGTAATTGAAAAAGTTTAAAATAAACCAAAAAAAAAAAATGGATCCCAGTTTAAAATTCCCCAGGATGAAGGAGAATTCTTGCCCAAACAAAGAACAAAGATGGGAAATTGTATGTACACAAAATTGAAAAAAGTTTTGTGGCATACTTTTTGTGGGAGGCCAATAAGAGAAACAGAGTCTCAAATAGATATTTTTATCTGGACCCCATCTAAATGATCAATGCAGCCCAGCATATTTCTCTCTTGGTTAAAATGCAGCTGCTTGGGCTCAAAACTGATTCTAGACAGTCAAGGTCAAAATTAGACAAAACTTCATTTAGCTTACTTGTTCTGTTCCAGGCTATCTCTACATTGAAGCAACTGAGGCTCTTTTGACATGACATAATTTGTATTTCCTGTGCAACTGTGAAGTTTCTTTGTGCCTTTGTGTGAAATAGGGTTTGAATTCTGTATATATTAAACTTGTGACTCAATGGCACTCCGGAGAAGCAGCCATGAACTGACAGACAAGATCTCGTCTCTCGTCCTTTTCTTTATCACCTAAGCCATCCCTTATCAGAATCCAGGAGCAGTTGGATAGCTTTCAACAATTTTTCTGTTTCTTTTTTTAAAAACCCTTACATTATGGTTCAAAATCAATATTAAGCATTGATTCTAAGGCAGAAGATTGGTAAAGGCTAGGCAACTGGGGCTAAGTGGCTTGCCTGGGGTAATAAAGCTAGAAAGTGTCTGAGGCCAAGTCCTCCCAACTGCAGGCTTGGTGCTCTATCCATTATGCTACCTAGATGACCCTGCAGTACATTTTTCTGATGGAAGCCTGATATTTAAATATATGTGTGTATATATAAAGAGAAGGAGGGAGGGAAAGTGTGAGGGCGTGTGTGTGTGTGTGTGTGTGTGTGTGTGTGTGTGTGTGTGTGTGTATGTGTCAGAGAGAGAGAGAGAAAGAGAGAGAGAGAGAGAGAAAGAAGAGAAAAGCCATTCTCCTAGTAAACGAATGGTCAAAGGACATAAATAGGCAGTTTTTGTTCTATTTCAGAGTCATTAGACTAATAAAGATGACAAAATTGGAAAATGAAAATTGTTGTAAGGGTCATGGGAGAAGATACATCAAAATGAGGAAAATAATAGCACTTATCTCCCAGGATTGTTGTGATGACCAAATGAGATAATTATTGTGAAGCACTTAGCACAAGGTCTGGTACACAGTAAATGCTATAGAAATGTTGCTATTATTGTCATCATCATTATTAATGCATTGTTGATGGAGCTGATCCAATCATTCTGGAAAGCAATTTGGAACTATATTCAAAAAGTCACTAAGCCATTGACCCATTGATTCCACTATTGGGAATATACTACATGGCCCAGCTCCCTCCCCCAGGGAAAATTATTTGCAAGCAAAAAAATATTTAGGGTGGCATTTTTATTGGAGCAAAGAACTAGAAACAAAGTGAGGGCTCAGAAACTGAGAACTGGCTAGATTACAATATATGAAGGTAATAAGGAGTCTTAGAAATGAGAGGTCCTAGATTCTGGTCTCAGACACTTCCTAGCTATATAATTCTGAGCAAGTCACTTAACACCCCCTTCCCTAGCCCTAAATGCTCTTCTGTCTTGGAACCAATACTTAATACTGTTATTATTATTATTTTGTTATCATTATTATTATACATTTTTATAAAACCCAAACTATATGTCACATAAGTTCAGTTTTGTATATAGTGGTTGTTCTATTTTTCTTTGTATACTAAAATATTCAAGTTTATTGATATTTGTCAAGTTCATAGTAAAAATGAAAATTCAAGTAGAATACAGCACAAAGAGATTAAATTTATCTGTCCCTAGAGGGTATACCTATGGGTGAAGAGAACTTATAAAAATAACTGAAAAGATTAGAAAGGATAATATAAACTACTTCACATTCTCTATCCTGGTAGCTAGGTGGTAGAGTTAATAGAGAACTAAGCCTAGAGTCAAGAAGACCTAAATTCAAATACCAAGATAGTGCCTGGAACACTAAACTGTGTGACCCTGGGCAAGTCACTTGACCTTAGTCTGCCACAGTTTCCTCAACTGTAAGATGGGGATGGTAATAGTAGGGTTATGATGATTGTTGTTGTTGTAAAATATTAAAAAATTTGCAAACCTTAAAGGATTGTGTAAATGCCAACTATTATTCTTAATGACACAAAATTTTATTCCCCACAAAAGGAGTTATCTTTATTTTAAAGTAGTCTTACCTCATCAAGATCTTTGGCTTCTCTACCCAATTCATCATCATCTTCATCAGAATCTAGCTCTGGTCCAATATAATTCCCAAACTCATCATAGAGGTCTGTGTCCATGATGCTTTATATCCATGAAGGAAAAAACAAAAATATGAGTAATCTCTGTGCAGACAAAGGAGAAAAGAATATTTTATGTTCTCTCTTCTGAACATAGTGACTATCTTTAAACTAGCCTCCACTACAGTGTAAAACAAACAGTCACATCCACTCTTAATTGTTTATTTTTTGCTTCTCCTAGTATTGCTATACTAGTTGAAAAGCAAAACAAAGTTGCCTTGCTATGTACCTTGAAGACCAATGTGTTACCTCCAATGACTTGGACAGACTGATCACCTTTTTTCTTTCTTAAAATATATATAGATAGGAAATTATTTATCTTCAGCACTCACTTGGCTAACTATAACATAATTTGGAATAATTATACCTGACCTTTATCCAAATGATCTTTTGACTATAATAGATCAACAAGATATTGGAGAAAGCACTTATTAAGCAATTAATATATACCAGCCCTTGTGTGTTTTTGTACTATTTCCCTTACAGTTTGGACCCTTCTAAGCTTCCCACCCTAAGAAACATCAATTCAGAATTTACTCTTTTCTAGGAAAAACCGAAGTAAACCCTATGGGGTTTAAAGGTACTATTTTAGTTCTCTAGAATTTTTTTTCATTTTCAAAATACTTTTAAGTTTCTGTTCCCATTTTGTCCAAACTTGTAAGCTCCGTGAGAGCAAAAATTTACTTATTTATGTTTTGCATACTTTATGAACATTTCTTGAATTGCATATACTGTCAGATTCTGGTGATGTATTGGTTAGTCTTAAGAATTACTTTTTCCCCTTCTTTCTTTTTTCTTCTTTGACACAAGGGATGGTTAGGTGGATAATAAAGAGACACATTTGCAAGTTAGGCAATGCAAAAACAAAAGATATCAACAAAAATTTTAAATAGAACATTTTTCTTATCTATTTTTAGTGAAGGTATGAACATGCCTATGTTTTCCCTGCTAAACTTCTACTCCAGGTCCCAATGTGATAAGGTGAACCTGATTTAAGAGATCAATCCCAGCTATATTAGCTCTGGTAAGTCCTACTCAGGCTCAAAAAAAATTCTTGCACCAAGCACACATAGTTCAAGGATTAGATTAAATGAATATTCCTCAAGAGAAGGGATGTTATATGGTAAGCCACCACACAGTGAGGTTTTGTTGGTTTTTTTTTTTTTTAATAAGCTAGGGCAACCTATTAATCTTTCTTCCAAGGTAAGCCAAGACTTCTGTGGGAATGGTTTATAATGTATGAAAGTACTGATCATCAATGTATTTTGGAGACAGCACCATTGTAAAGGGAATCCCAAAAGTCTTAGTGCAGTTTTAAGCCTTTAAAACTTAAAGGTAGTATTCAATAGCTCTCTGTATGATAGAAGCAGCATCAAACTTCTAAGGTGAAGGTCTTGGATTCAGTTCTCAGGTCTTACACTTATTATCTGGACAAGGTAGGCAGCCCAGTTTAGTTGGTAGAATGTGAGTTCAAATCCTGCCTCAGAAGTTTATAGGCTGTGTTTGACCTTGGATAAATCACAATCTATGTCAGTCTCATTTTCTTGGCTGTAATAGTAGCACCTACCTGACAAGGTTAATATGATGAACAAGTGAACTAACATATGTAAAGCTCTTTATAAATCTTAAAGTGCTTAATTATAATTATGGTATCACTTAATTGGAAACACTTTAACGATCTATGGCTTCAGTGTTATAGAGAGAAAGAAAACTGTGTAAACCTTAAAGTGCTTGATAAAGATGTACAAATTCAATAAACACTTGTTTAAAGTATCTACTAAGTGTCAGGCTCTGTGCTAGGCGCTGGAGATACAAAAGAGGAAGGAAATTAAACAAGCATTTGCGAACCGTTTACTTTGTGTTTGTCAAGCATCATGCAAAAATACAGAACCAAAATTGACATCTGCATCTACCCTCAAAAAACTTCCATTCAGTCGAGGGGCACACAGCAGTTATAAGACCTGCCCATGGTTACAGTCCGGCCAATCTGTGGCACACCGGTCCCTCCCTATCACGTCCAGGCTGCCCGGCCCATTCATTCCCCGCTTCTCGAGGGAGTCCGAGACCCTGGGGCGAGGGGAGTCACGTTGTTCCCATAGGCCTCACTCTCAGCCTCCGTAAGACGAGGGTTTTTTAAGGTCCGCCCCCTCATCCTTCCATCTCTGCCAGCCTCGGATCCCACCCGTGTTAGTCCATGCTTCAAATCCGGGTCGGTATCTCCTCACCTTCAGCTTCAACTCGGAGTCCAGAAAACCGCGTTCCGTTCTCCCGAAAACGTATCGGCGTCTGCGACGCTCGTTAGGAAGGACCCCTCGCCGCCAGAAGCTGTGCTGGGAACCTGCGACGATCGTTTGGAAGGACCCCTTTCAGCCACTGATAACCCCTCCGCCCGAATCAGATAGTCCCACTCGGGGTGAAGGAGTGGCTTAAGGGGAAACACTGCGATGTCAGACGTGGAAGCGTAACGGTCAAGGGGCGAGCCAAGCGAGCAAGTGCGGCGTTTATATGATCAGGCATTCGGAGGGCAGCTCTGGAGGAGGGGCGTTGAGGGGGCCCTACGGCATGATCACATGGGCCACTTGAGTCGAACAGTTGCTAGGAAACCTTCAGCGTGCTTCGAGGCAGAGCTGCCTCCATGAAGGAGGAGAGGAATTGGGTTTTCTTCTTGGGGTTGTGGGGTTAAAGAGTGGCGGCGGCTGGCCAACAACTTTGGGTAGGTTAGAATCCTGCTTTACTAGTGCTCAAGGCAGTCCGAACTGGGTCGGGAGCAGGACGCCTGAGCTCTGCGTGGTCTCAGTTTACCTGCATGTAGAAAAGGGTCCATGTCCCCGGCCTCTCTCTCTTCCGACCCGCCCACCCCCACGC